>NC_090872.1:43899345-43934345 GCF_036669935.1 Montipora foliosa
TACGTCGTGATTATTATTAGCGCCCGAAGCGGACAATACCATCAATACTCTGTTCGTCCGCTGTACAATTTTGAATAAGCTGTTTTCCCTTGGGACCATTGTAAGCGAAAACATCCATGGACTAAAAACACTATTATATCCCCGGAAGTTCTTTGGCCCCACAACTGAAACTGAGTTGGAAACGGTCAGTTTGCACTACAGAGGATCTGTTCTATGGAACAGGACTCCCTCATTCTCCGGATTGCAATAATGAAAATTTGCAAGTATAGTTTCTTGGTTTAATATGGCAGTTCGAAAGTTGGAAGTTGATTGATCTTCCATGTCCAGTTTGACATTAGTTATAAAGAAAATTCATACAACTAAGCTTGATACAAAAGCTTTCAGTTGAGGAGCAACCCCTGATGAAAAGGGTGGACGTACAAACCCCTTATGAAAGTGGGACTAAAGGCTGAGGGAGGGGGCTATCCAAAAAATGGATAAATCCCTGTCCAAGTGTAAAGCTCAAGTGATCTTCTGGATAGTTTCTTACCCAGAGTGATGAGCTTGAAGGATTCTTCCTACTGGTACACAGCTACTGAATAACAACTTTTGGTGGGTTTCTCAGGCTTTCCCAGAGGATTATTATGGTCACAGTAAGTTGGGTGCCTATTAGCTAACTTTCGCCGCGCTCGTTTTGCGGCTAGTATATCATTTATTAAACTGGGTAAAATCATAGGGTCAGAAGAGCTTAGCCAAGAACCTATTCTTCGATAGGCGTCAATACGTGTGCTCATATATGAGGGACCGTGTTACATGCTAAATTGTTCCCGTTACATGATTGAATACAGTGTTATGTTTAACAGGAAAAGTTGGTTTTATCAAACGACGTCGTTTTGATAAAGGTCGAATTACCGCCGTGAAAAGATTTGGAAAGCTGACGTTTCGAGCGTTAGCCTTTCGTCAGAGCGAATGTTTAGTCAGCTGAAGAGAGATCAACATAATTCAGGACCAGTCCCTGTTTGCACCAGAAAAAAAGAAGCCCCATGTTGTGCATGTATTGTGGACTATTTTGCGAGATGCACCCAACAGGCAAAGGTGTGGTTGAATCTGCTTCAATGGCCATTGCTTAATAGAAAACTGCCTTCGGGAAGTGCTACTCTTGAGTTATCGCAAACCGATCAAAACGTCATATTTTGTTGTGTTATTTAAGCAATAGAGGATGTTTTCCATGTTTAAATAGCCTCAGCTAAACGCGAGGGGCAGTTGGGAGAATTCTGACAGTTATGCAAACCCGAGACACAGTAAAGTCCACGCTCAAATTTCCTACCAGCCAATCAAAACGAACGTCTGACAACACATAACTAATCAAAATCGTGTGTGTGATCACAGCCGTGTTTACATACTCTCATCTAAACACAGCGATTGACCAATAGCAGTGAGTGTACTATCCTCATATTTTATAATTTGTACCTAATGTGCAATGATATTTACATGCAATACAGTGGACCTGTGATTGGCAATAATAATATTATGATAACTTTTAGAACAACAAAGTTAGTCATTTATCCTATTACTTTCATTAATTTTGCTCAACCAACAAACTGAAGGTGACTGAGACCATGAATAATAATTTATTTGTGCCCATCATTGTAAAAAATTCACATTAAAATTATTTGTGGTATTTTATGTCATTTGTCAACTGAAATAAAACAGTGAATAAATCAAACAACTGTCAACAATGATGAATAGTGGAGCAAAACCTCAGCAGATTTTGAAACATTGTGATGGAAGACATAGTTTTTAGGATGCAGTTAAGGCAGTTATCCATATCAACGACCAGTGCAAGAAGCCGTGCAAAAAGAGTTGATATAGTTCCTTAATTTGCTAGTGCCAAGATCTAAGAACAACGTGTTCAATGATATATATTTTCTAATATATATATAAACACATTAATATTTAAGTGAATTCAGGCAACTTAATCACTTTATCCTGCATGTAGCTAAATTTTGATCAAGAGTTGTCCCCCAACATCATTATTTATAATCAATAGGTTAAAAAAAACAAAGGAAATTAATGGGAATCAAACAATAATTATTTAGGTTGGAATCATTTGAACATTTAACTTTGAAGTACAACAGTTACAGAGTAAATTGACTACTGGGTTCAAATATACAGATTTGATCCAGTCAGTCAGGGAGCATGGGGTGGCGCAGTGGGGAGAGCACTCATCTCCCACCAATGTGGTCTGGATTCAATTCCCAACCTCTGGGTCATATGTGGGTTGAGTTGTTGGTTCTCTTCTCTGCTCCGAAAGGTTTTTCTCCGGGTGCTCCGGTTTCCCCCCTCCGCGAAAAACATATTTGATTTGATTTGATTTGAGTTAATCATTAGTTTCCCCAGTTAGTGCTCTAAGCCGCTAAATCCATCGGCACTTATACAAGTTTTAAGCAAGTGTCGTAAACCAAACCAAAGTAATTACCTATCAAAAAGAACGGAGACAAGCCAGTAAACCAATCAAAACTCGAAGTAATTACACGTTGTCCACACAAAGCGCAGGAAAATGTGGCGCGCGCGAGCCACAATTGGTTTGGGTTTCATTTCTGCATTGGTTGAAAAAGTCGCACGAGAACTTTGAACCAATCACTGCAATTCGCTACTTACTTTCGATACTCCATTGAAAACCGCTTTAAGTAAAGTTGTTGTTATCATTATTATTATTACAAGTTGATAAAACCAAGAGATTATTCATAATCTCTTGTAAAAACATAATTCGTAGGCATCAGACAAGATTGGTACCATTAGGCAGGCTTTTAGCTGCAAAAAACATGTGAAAATAATTTATTAACAGTACAGTATATGTGATCATTTATTTTTAGTAATAGGTGCTAATTTCAAGGTTGTTTACTTAGGTAATATAATATAATATATCAATAGAGGAGGGGGGGGGACCTTAGTATTTTCGGTTTTGGTCATTTTTTTGGCCGGTTTGTCGGTTTTTGTACCGAAAAACGTCGCTTTTTCAGTTTTTTTTTTTTGTCTCTTACGGTTTCGGGTTTTCCCTTCTTTTAGCATTTGGTTTTCGGTTTTCGGCCCTAGTATCCAATTTGCCTGTTCGGTTTCTGGTTTCTGGTTTCCTCAAGCGAGAGCGCGTGCCGCGGGAGTTCTCAAAAAGACGTCAAGTCAAGGATTATTTTTTCACCACAGTAAATGTCACGCTAAGTTCCCGATGACCACCAAAAAGGTAACAACTGTGCAATTTAATGTTAAACCATTCTACAGTCAAGTCGACTGATTGCTGCAAGATTTCAATCGAATCTCTGAATTCACGTCTAAATTCTCAAAATTCTTGATTTTCGATTGTAATTTTCAGAGCTATAGGATAGCTTTTTGTCATTGCGAAATCCCTAATTTTAACAGGGACTTCAAGAAATGTCTGATTCACAAATAGCATCCACATGCAGTAAATTTACACAATTTAGTCCGTATCCTCCAGATGCCACTAATGTATCAGATCGATTAAGGTTTTGGAAATCCGGGTCTGTAAACTTTCGGTTTTCGGCTTTAATCGAAATTTAATTGGGTTTTTCGGTTTTGGGCGAAGTTTTGTGCGGTTTTTCGGTTTTTAATAGACCCCAATGCCCCCCCTCATAGGGCTTAGAACAAGTATTATCACTCGGATGTATTTAACCCTTTCAGCCCCGATAGTGCCAAATGGCACTTATAGATTTTACTCTGTCTAACGCCAGACGATTTTACTCGTCAGTGGGGAACCCCTCGGGGCTTAAAGGGTTAACAACATTTAATTCAGTGCAACTTGATCCCTGTCATCATCTCCTGTCAACCGACCTCCTTTTAAAGCCAGACATTCAGTCCTCACTCTCTCATCTTAAAAATTTGATCGTGTAGTTGAGGCATTTTACAGCGAAATGACAAGCACAGATAGCTTCAAACCATTGTACTTCTTTTCTTTCAATGTGATGTCGCTTAAATCTAGAATTTCCATTTCATGATTCAACGCCTCGTGGAAGAGATCAGTTTGGCTTGGTCCACCATTTTGAAAAAGAAACGAGCCTGCGCAGAATGACCGGAAGTCCGGATGATCGTGCACCGTTGAATTGGAACCTCATACACCTAAAAATGGCCGCCATTTAGATATTCTTTTGTTTTTATTGGAATTAGACCTTGATGCCTCGTTCAAGGCAAAATATTCTTTTGAATTTTCAGCTCAAGAAGGAGGCATCAAGGGCTAATTTGAATAAAAACAAAAGAATATATAAATGACGGCCATTTTGGAATAAGGTCTATTGGAACGGAAGACCTTAGACGGCAATGGCCAGAACCAGGCTGCTTACAAGCGGTTTTCGTTGAAACAATGGTTTGCTGAGGGTTTTTCCCATTGGAACCAGCCAGAACTTGCCAGAGCCGTAAGTTAGAAAACTGTAACAGGTTATTAAGTCTCCCTCTTTAAATAAAGATAAAACAAACAAACAAACAAGAGCTCTCGATCCTTGGCGCAGGCCAAGAGGATCGCAGCTCTCGGAACGAATATGTCTCTTCCCTCCTTTTTCCGTACTCGTCAGCCCAGCGAATGCAAAAAGAAAAGAGACCACTTCTACCAGGGAAGCGGTCAAAAAATGTCATAACTCCTTTCCAATAATTGCAATATTATCGGAATACATATTTGTTATTCTTGATTTGATGAAATGTCCAAATAAAGGATTTTAATGTTGCTGGCAAAATAACTACAGCACATTTTATGCAACTACGCACAGGAAATACTATGAAAGTTGCATTTTTGAGGACTTCTCTTCCCTGCTTTCTTAATGTTTGCACGCATTGAAAACAAAGCGCAGTTAAGTGTTTGTTCGCTACTTATGTCGTGTGTATATGCATATTTCGACATATTCTTTTGCTCAAGTGTATCAGCCAATCACATTGAATACAAAGCGATGGTGTCACTTTAGCTCCGGAACAAATCAATCCGTCACTACTACAGCCAACAGAAGAGCGGACAATTCTCATACCTGAGTACAAAAGCTCCAGTTGATAACTATTCAGTATAGCTGTTGGACACTTCCCAAAATTGCAACGGAATGGGAAACTCGTTGAAGAATTTTTTGGCATGTTGCTTTAATTAGATATGATGTTTCGTTTCGTGAAGTATTCAAACAAACGTGACTCTGCAGCAAATGCAGTTAATCTAACCTCTTACCACATGAACGGAGAATCGGCTGCTTTATCACAACAACGGCCGCAAACTCAGGCTTCACAAAATAATAATCAGCCTTCTGTTAATGGCTCGTCTCGCCGATCAGAAATCCTTGGACCAACTGGTACTGTTCGAGGATTCAAAAACATCATCACACAACGGAAGGAGTTTTTAAGACTTAGTCTTGTTGGGGAAACTTTAGAGGTGAGAAGTTGTGCAGTGAATAGGTCATTTCAGATATAACTATCAGCTTCACTTGTTGTTAAATATTTATCTCCGCGAACTAGACCTGTGCGATAAGCGCGGAGTGTCAGCCGGCGATTTGCCGCGATTTTTTTCACGTTATTGTTGGTAAAATGCTTTCTTCGCAGGAAGACGAGGGAGGAAAAATAGTCGTTTACACAACATCCATGGGAGGAATTCGGCCCAAAATAGAAGAATGTGCTTTTATAAGGAAATTATTCGATAATCTGGGACTTAAAGTGGACGAACGAGATATATTTATGCACAAGGACTATCAATGTCAACTTGACAAACGCTTAGGCATTCAAAATGCCACAGTGCCACACGTATTCGTGAACGGAAACTCTTTAGGGGTAAGTTTGTAAAGTATTTAGTTTGTTTTAACTTTAATTGACATTTTCTCAAGTACAATTCTACGACTCCTGACTTTTGACGGTTGTGTGTCAAGGGCTGAATCATAACGAATTCCGCATGCATCACAAACAAAACAATTAGTTCAATGTCGTGGGAATTTTGGCCAAGTTAAGCCATTTTTTGTTTTTCAAATGTTTGAATCTTAAAAGTTATTCATGACCTTAAACTTGCTCAAGATCTGTTAATCCTCGAATAGCTACTCACCAGAACTCAGTAATTAAAATTGTTTAACTGACACTTTCAAGATCTTAATCGGTTGGACTATTAGGCGCAGGAGTTATTGAGGACAATAATGTACGAATATTTGAATACTAACGACCAAGACTGCCAAGCAATACAGAGGCACGCGTCATTGTGTGGAACCGTCAGTCGTCAGAAAAAAAGAACCAACGGAGAAGAAAGGACTTGCCGATCTTTTCAGTGGATTAAGTACCAAGTTGATCTTAAAATATTAAGTAGAAACTTCATGCTTGCATTATTTATGAGTGTACACCGTTTCCAAACAAATTTGCATAATTTCAGATCTTCTGTATTTCGCCTCATGCTCGTCGGTGATTCAGCCATCGTGCACATTGTTATTCCCAATAATCTTGGGCCTTCAGCGATCTCCCTGAAGTGGTTCAGTCATGCCTTCTCTCCTGTAATGCTGCTTATTTCAACGTAGAGTTTACGTCAACTCCTAAAAAATACACATCTTAATTAAACGTTCGGTAATAAGACAAAAAAATTCGACTTCCTCGACAGCTGCATCCGCAGACATATTAATTTTCTTTACCAATAATACAAATAACTGAAATTGGGAACAATTACAACAAGAGTTTGCTCAACCCTTATTTTGAACAACCTGTAAATCATTAACTGAATTAAAATATTTAAAGCCGGTTCCAGCGTGTAAGTGTTAACTTGTCCCTGAAGATTTTTTCTAGGGAATTTTTCCCAAGCTCGTCACGAAGCATTTTCTTCTCAATTCCTAGATATCGCCCTTATTAAAATACTGACTATTGAGATATTTTCTGCTCATCTTCGAAAGGCATGACATGCCTACAAAAAATATCGGACTGCACTTCACATTCGCGGTTATTTCATTGTCGCTTCAATTTCAGGGCGTTAAAGAACTCGAACATCTCAATGAATCTGGGGAACTCAAGATTTTACTGCAAGACTTTGAGGTAAGCTGTATATAAAATCAACCATTGCAAACCTGCATAATTGAATATATTAGATAGTCTAAAACTGAACGTGATGAACCGTGTAGATGCCAAGTTAAGGACGATGCGGCACACACAGCAGACATAGCCCCCAGTGCAGCCGCTTTTTTCAAGGATATTTTACACGAAAGGAAGTCGACATACGATAAACCAGTAAACGCGAAAAATAGAACTGGTAGCATTTTCATGGATAAACACCTTGCTATAGCTTTACTAAACGCCGTTTGTTTGATTTTACTCCTTTCCTATGTCATTAAAATAAATTAGACACTTTTGCCTTGGAGTCAATGAGCGCAACGTAAAAGGATTAAGGATTTTGAAGACTGGTCGGCTTCAGATGCACAAAACTCCAAGTAATTTGCATTTTAATCTGATCATTTTCCTTTCATTTTCTTCTCAGCGGCGAAATAGTGCTGTTTGTCAAAGCTGTGGTGGGTTTCGGTACATAAATTGCATCCAATGTCATGGAAGCAAGAGATCACGAAGAACAAGAATTTCCAGACAAATAAGCGTTCTGCGGTGTACCTCATGCAACGAAAACGGATTGCAGCGTTGTTCGGAATGTGGCAAAAGTTAACTGCCCGTCGCAGTACGAAGTATTATGCCTGAAATAACAGGGCCGGCCTCCTAGAACGTACGTCATGGTTGACGGCTCATTGTTGGCCCACACAATAGACAGTAAAGAGTCATTGTTCAACAAACTTTACGATTAGGATGGTTGTGTTATTGTGGAGATACAAAATAACCCTATGTCCTCTGTCAGTGTGTAACAAATTCAGTTACTTCACTGAGCAAACGTCACAGCTGGAATAAATAAAGCAATCATTTGTGCCTTGTTTTCATCAGAAACAATGTCCTAGCCTGTGTAGCTGGCGCGAAAGGCAAAATTCAGGGGCACCCAACGAGAACAAAGTTCAAAACCACTTAAACATAGCCTTGTTAAACGTATTTTGGTATTTAAACGGCAGATATAGGCATATTTTTATCCACTAAAAATTTTTCATCTGTTCGGATTTCGTAGCTGAAAATCTATTGATCCGAAAATTATAGGAATCAAAACTTACCTTTTCAAAAATTTCAGCCAGAAAAAAGGCTCCCGAAAATTCTAGGTAACCTTTTTAGGGTAAAATCCGTTAAAGATGTGCAATTATACTATTTTGTAGATGCTCGAAAATCCTAGGAGAGCAGGCAAGCAAGACATTTTACAACAAATGTACCGAAAATTCTAGATCTAAAATTGTGTTTCGAACAGATATTTTCCGAAAATTGACGTTGGGTACCCCTGAAAATTAGGGAGCCTTAAGCAATTCAAGGAACGAGAACGACACAAAACAATAGATTTAAAAATAATAATAATAGTTTTGCACGCCCCGCACGTGCGTTTCCCATTTTGATGCATTTTTTCCCGTTCTGTTCTCGTCCTGACAAGAGGGAGTTTAAGGCCCGGGCCAAACGTCGAACTTCACATGAGACGAACTAAATGATAGTTTGGGTCGATCCAAATTAATTTGGGTCGACCTAAAAAAAAAGTTGGGTCAAACGTCGAACTTAACGTCGAACCAAATGCAAAAGCTATTATCTCAGTCAGCGGGATTCCAGCAAAATGTCACAAATGAATACACGAAAGAAGTGTTTACATGCTTTGCAGTTCTAGAAAACGACGGTCCATATTGCGGAAAATGCTGATTTTCTAACAAATTCGGCGGAATGTTCATTCCTCAGTGACAACCCCGTCATTCCTTTCACGAAAACAATTCAACTGTTCGTTGGATTTTTGCAAATAAAGAGGCACGCATTTCGTGTTTACGAAAACACCCACTACAGATCTTCGCCGTCATTTACCGGCGTTGAGTTCGCTAACTTGCGGTGTTTATAATAGGTTGCCCAAAAAGAAAAAACACTGTTAACCCGTGCTCTGTTATAAATATTTTGATATCGAGGCCAGATATACATTATCATACAAATTTATAATTTATGAATTAAGTTCAACTCATGAAAAGTCCGGCGTTTGTTCCAGACTCGATCTTTACACGTTCTATCTGTCTGAGGCGGACAGATAGAACTTGTGGGTCGATCCAAATACAGTTCGTCGAACATAATTGAGTCAAACGTCGATTTTTTCAGGAACTTAATTGGTTCTATTAAGTTCGTCTTCATGTAAAGTTCGACGTTTGTCCTAGGCCTAAGAAACGACGACGGCTACGGCACGACAACGCCAAAACGCAGTAATGTTATTGGTTGAAAGAACCAAAATGATCGTGCTGCACGTGCGGCACGCATTTTTTAACATTTCTCTCGCGTACTCGTCAAAATTATTACGTGAAGTGACCAAACTTAAGGTTTTGACGACAACGTGGAAAAACTACTGTAACAGAGAATCTTTCAGTCCGCTTATTCTTTACCTAAAATCCATCCGTACCAATCCAGTTTTTGGGCACCTCGCCCCTATTTAGTAATATAAACATGCAAGATCCACGGAATAATCATGAAATACTTAGAATAGCTGAAACTTATATTTTGAAGTGACGTTTTCGTCGCTGTAGCCGTCGTGGTTTCTTAAATTAAACTCCCTAACGACGTGAAATGATCACATTTGAGGTGTTATTTGGAGGACGCGAGCATCTGACGATAATTTTTCAACTTTCTCTCCAGACATCGACACCATTCATACCAAATTTGTTTCTGGAATGTTGATACACACTTTCTATGACTTATTATAATAACGGGAAATAACATTTTTAGATATATAACGTTCTCGAAGCCGTCGTCGTCCTTGCTTAAGAGGGTTCGAAATATGTTCCGCTCTTAGATATAGTCAGGCTAATCATATCAAGACAAAGTTTCTCACATAATTTTTTCTTCCAAAATACAGTTACCATGACAACGATATGAGGCATTTCTTTGAGCCTTCAAATTAGCTTAAATTGTCTTTTTGAAAAAAACGGGACGGTGAAATCTTCCAATACAGCGTTACCTCATAGTGTTAGAAATAATCTCTAAAATATTTAAAATTGAAGAAAATCGTGAGCCAGTTTTACGGTAAAATATTCCTGCAATTTTTTTTCACCTATAATTTTTTATTAAATTTAAAGAAATAAATTTCAATCTTATTGCAGAGAACATGCACACAAACGCATTTACGCATTCGTCACCCTGTCATTCGAGTGTGCGCCCGCGTGGAACTACAATAAAAAAAAAACGGATTTAAGTGACCGTTAAACAGTTTGTGCAAAATCTTCGTACAATAATAGTAAAGTATTCTCGTTTGTCTCACGATGTGGTCATTTGTGATGTAGATCGCGACGTTTCGACTGCATACTGCTAGTCTTCATCAGGCGATGAGGTCGACAGGTTACACGTCACATTTTAAGCAGGATGCTCCGCTGTGATTGCTTGGTTTTCAGCAGCTATGATTGGTGCATTTCGATCCTCGCTGTTTCGGTGTGTTGTTCCTTCGGCGGTCCGCTGTCGTACGGTTCTGCTGTTGTTGTGTTTCTTGATCGTGGACATCATGCTTCCGGAATTATTTCTATTCCACTATCCCTGTTGATGTTGTTAGGGTGAAGTCTTATGTGAATCGTATCTTTGTTGGAATCTGCATGGGGGTGGCAAACCCTAATATCAAAATATGCAGATCTTTGACGTTCAGAACCCTCTCGCGTGTACATCTAAGCAAGCGAGAGAAATCAAATCAAGTTAATTCATCTTAAATCATAGGGTGGTTTTTGAGGAGAGGGGAAAACCGGAGTCAGACCCGGAGGAAAACCTCTCAGAGCAGAGTAGAAAACCAACGAACTCAACACACATATGACGCCAGTCCGGGAATCGAACTCAGGCCACATTGGTGGGAAGCGAATGATTATCACCATTGCGCTATCCCTGTTCCCAACCTTTTTCGGAACACTGCTGCGCCACCGCTTTTTAATAATTTAGGATTTTATTTAGCGAAATTGAACTTTAAACTTAAGAACAGGAATCTTTCGTTTCCACTAGAAATTGCCGTTTTCTGTGAAACCCTATAGCTATCGGTTAAATTCCCAAGCAATCCCACCCAAATTACAATGTTTCCTTTTTTAAAAATATATATAAGTTCAGCTTGCATTTATTCCCTTTACCAATATTTTTCTCGTTAACATTTTCTTTCCTGATAAAGCTGTAAATGGCTACTTCATCTTTGTCTTGTGAGACGCCTTACCGAAAGGGACTTCGTATCTTCAAGGTGGTTTTCTCTTTATAAAATTGGCGGATCGTGCTTTCACATTTGTCTATTTACTGGGACACAGGGGCTTACGGCTCATGACCACGAACGAGATTTCCAGCCTAGCGAGAGCTCCTAACTATAACGAAAAAGGTACCCTTTTTGGCCGGTTTAAAACTTGCTGTGACTACTGTAGCTAAGAAAAAAATACACCAACGAATGCGAAAAAGCGACGACGACGTGCGCCTACGGATTTTCATGGTTAAGAAATTTGAGTGTTTCTCATTTGCCTTAAAGGGGCAGTGCCACGCTACTTCAGTCAAACTTCAAAACACTAAAATACGTGTTTGCATCTTTCAAGACCAAAAAAAAAAAAAAGGTATAGTTTTGTTGCCAACAACAACTGACGTGCACTGAAGCTATTCTTTCTTATTTGCATCCACGGATGGAGAGGATGGAAATGGATTGAAACCGTTGAAAAACGTTTGGAGATGGTGTACACTGGAAGTCGCCAAAAATTAAATACAAATAGCTGTTCGTGAAATAAATATATTTGATATCTTGTCAGTGGGTTGTCAGGAATGTTGTACGTGTGAGCTTAAGTACAAATTTAGATTTTTACCCAGTTTTGACCTAAATACAGTAAATTTAGCATGACAGTGCCCCCGGGTTTAACTATGCAAACTCGGTTAAACCCCACCTTATTTGCTGACCAGCGGCTGTTTCGGGAACTGAGCTCGCACTCACCTCAAAAGATAAGTTATTTCGAATTATTCCAGTTTGTACAACATGCATATGGCCGAAGTATCCCAAAGCTGCATTGACAAAAACGGTCTTAAAGTCAAGACGCCGTTATTTTGCAGGATGTAAAAAAAAAAAATTAAATGTGATGTGCAAGTAAAATGTCTGCCGCCGCATGTGGTGCCCGATCATTTCTCCAATTTAAAACCAAAGATGTGTTTTTGGGGTTGGCGATTGCGTGGCCGTCGTCTTTTCTCAAATTCCTTAGTATTGTTGACGAGCAGCGCCAAACAAACAGCTATGCGAGACTACTCGGCTAAGTCAATTTTCTGAGAGACACTTTCATTCCATCATATACTGTTTACTGCAAACAGAAAGAGGAAGAACGATATATACAGATAGTCTTGGATTCAAGCGATAGCAAATTGCCATTGCCCATCGAATGCACTGTCATTCAGATACACGTCAAGGATATAAGTAAGGTTGACAAGTAAATAACCACGCATTTCTGTTTCACAGTGCGATAGAAACTAGAAAGAAGTGCCCAGCTCTCATCTACTATTAAGGTGGCCGAACAAGGATTGCAAAAAAAATAAACATGGCTTCAATACAGCAAACATTTTATTTGCTCAATGCTTCCGCTATCTGTATTGCTTTTCCTCATAATTGAACAAAGTGTTTTGATGGTTTTAGTCTTTTATGAGAAATGTATGTCAGAAAAGGAAATGATGCAAAGAACTCCGCAATTCGTAAATTTTTTCTTTGTTTTCGAAAGAACCCAGTGAAATGCAGCGCATGCGTAGTAAGTTAAAAAATTGCGATTGAATGCGGAATAGCTTTCTCGGAAATACGCCTATTTCTCGAGAATCACTCGTTAGAATTTAACGAAATTTTGCCCGAAAAGACTTTAGGAAAGAAGTAACTGGTTTATTGAAAAAAAAATTGAACTTTAACAGAGGAGATTCCAGATTCCCTTCAACAAGGGATGATTAAAGATCTCTCTGTCAAATTATTATTAAAATAGTGTTAACTTGTGAGCATCGTTACAGGCTTGTTGCATGCAAATTATGAAGTAAATCTAACGACCAGATTTTCTGCAAATAAACAAAACCGATTTTAAAGGCCTGTTTATATTTATGAATGTTGCCATGGCAACGGTATATACGTCAGCTTAACTATCAAAAAAGCGAAGTTCATGTTGTTAACTTGCTTTCTACCATTCTTGGTGACCAAAGGATCGAAGGTTTTTTTACACTTCTGAATGGTGATTTAAAATACTAATACATAGGGCGTCAAAGCGTAACCTATGAACCAGTCTCTACTGAAATATTAATTCTTATTAGGAATAAACTAAACTAAAAACATAAAAAAAACTATTATAAAAACAGTCGTATTCTAGCAAAATCTATCGACCTAAAACCATTACATAAAAAGTCGTATTCTAGCGAAATCTATTAAACTATTATCCATATCTCTCGGGTGTTCTATCTTGTTGCAATTTTAAAGTTCCTTGCGATATTAAGGGTTCCTGATACCACTGCCTTTTGGACTCGCCTCAGGACAGAGTCTCCTCAAATCCAAAGAGCTGCTTGATACTAGATCTCACACTTGCGGAGCATTCTCCTAAGGCGTCAACCACAATGCACAATGTGTTGCTGTACACTGTACCCTGGCAACTGCTTGCTAAGCTCGTACCGCAGGGGAGCATATTTCAGTGCTTTCTCCTAGTCCTTCAAATCCCTATTTAAAATCCATGGGCAACTAATCTCTAACAAAACAATCCTCTTCTCCTCCTTGTATACCAACCTCGCATTATTATTATTATTATCATCATCATCATCATCATCATCATCTTGCTTTCGCACATTGGATTTCCAATGGAACTTCAGGAAGCTTGGTGACAACAAGTCTCCTCAAACTTGCCGTGTTCAGAATAGCACTTTTCTGAAGCTCGTCTATCTTGGTCTCTATACCGATATTCTCTAGTCTCCTCTTTAAATCCTTTGGAACTGTTCCAACAGTTCTGATTACAATAGGAATTACCATTGTTTTCAGTTTCCTTCTAGACTTCTTTCTCCTCAATACGGCTATCATATGGTATTGCAAAATCTATTATTTTGCAACATTTATTTCTCTTTTCAACAACAATCATGTCCGGTCCTCTTGCCTCTATTACGTGATCAGTCTGCATCGTAAAATCCCATAATATTTTACATCTCTCATTCTCTAGTACTGGCTCAGGTACATGTTCATACCACTTTTCATTGACAATGAAACCTTCCTCTTTATAAACTTCCCAATGGATCTTCTTACCCGCCCAGTCATGTCTCCTTTTATATTCCTTTTGTGCTAATTTAGGGCATTCACTCACAATATGATTTATGCTTTCATCCACCTTTCTACACATTCGACATTTACTGTCCTCTTGAGTTTGATATATTCTAGCTTTCATCAGATTCGCTGCAAGCGCCTGTTCTTGTGCTGCCATAATAGAAGACTCTCAGTCTCCCTTTTTACACTTCCTTTCTTTAACTAAAACCAGGATTCATTCCCTAATATTTCTTCCGTCTGTCGTACAAATTGTCCGTGCATAACCTTTTCCAGCTCCACTGTTCCTTTCTTTCATTTTTCTTACGTATCTTATACTCGACCTCTTTGTTATTATTAGTTTCAGATCCTGATTCAACCACCTGAAGGCTCAATATTGTCCGCATTTTGAGAGGACAAGTTTGAAAAACAGGACCACTGACGGTGGGAAAAACTAGATCACCCAAGAACGTAATCCGTACACAAGTAAGGAGTCTTGCTAATAGCTTTAAAGGTTCAATTTTAATAGAAGCACCTCTTTCATTTTACCAAACACTTGACAAACGCTGGAATTCAAACGAGAATCGATTGACGTTACTTTAAAACGATAAATATCTAAAAATCATTTCATACAAAATGGCGAACATAAAACTATCTAGATACGTTTGGAACTTAACTCAAGAAAAAGATGAATATTAAAACCCACAAAAATAATATTTAGAAAACTAAAAAAATAATTTGCAACAAAGTACTTTATGAATAATTAAAACTTGATTAAGAAGCTGGCAAGCGACACATCGATGACCGCGATAAACCAGCATATAAAACTAAAACAGTGTATAGCGCTGAAGGCGCGCTCTGATTGGACACTCCGAGTATCCTTTGTTGGTATATACCCACTCAGTGATCTTGGTGTTTCAAGCAATCTGATTGGTTCGCTATCTCGGAGTAATTGAGCATTATTCACTCCCTACGGAGTGAATAAACATTTTTTTAATTCGCCATGTTTGACGCTTCTATAAAAACTTTAGCGCATGCTTTGTGCCGCTTGCACGTTTTCCACGGATGAATTGAGATGTCAATTAAATGGACTTTACATGTTTTTTTTCTGTAAGTGTTGTTGATTCAGTTGAGATCACTTCATGAGTATATACTAAAACAATTATTCTTTTCAATCTCGGTGAATAGTGGCAGAATATTTACCGAGCCGCGATTATCCACCACTAGCCACTTCCACTTCAGTGAACTGTTGTTAACTATCCTAGGAATTAATCTCTAGTTTGACCTTGTTTACGGATTAGAAGTTCCAACGTGGTGGACCAAGGTGAAAAAAGAGTGCAGTTTCTCCCGCTCCCTCTCTCCCTCCTGGTTTCATTTTTTCCTCGAAGCAGCTTCGTTGAACATTCAAATCGACTTGCCGTGCCAACTGTTACGCAGACTACCTCTTCTACTGCTTCGTTTTTTATTATGTAGTGACAGTTACGGTCTTAGCGTGCGGCTTACAGTACACTTTCCTCTCAGCCATAACAAAATTACCAACTGTTAAAAGTCGTTTACATACAGCGCACTTGATACACTGTTTGTGAAGCACACTGCTGTCAAAGTTACATTTCTCCATTTGGTAAACTCTTGTACCACAGACTGCACACTTGTCCAGCTGATTGTTTACCGTTGGTTTATTGTGAATGAATGGCTTAGCATTACCCGGTAATTTTCTCTCTTCTGCAGTGCTGTTAACTGGTTTGCGTAAGGGACGAGGCTTTGCTGACGTCACCATTTGTGCAAGACCCCCTGGTTTACAAGGTACTTTTGGTTTTTCTTTAACATCAGGGCTTGGTTTGACATCTTTGTCACCATTCTTCTTTTCAGCAATTTTGTGCTGGGGAGGGACAGTTGATGATGATACACCAGATGCCATATTTATCAAGGCCTAATATGAACAAATACAAAAGCAATTCATCAAAGAAGTCTCAACACGAGCCCAGTATTACAGACAAACCTTTGCAGTGGCCGAGAAGTTTTTCTTTCGCAGACAAACCTTCATAAGTGACAGTGTTCAATCATTGCAATGCGTCAAGATAGAAAAATTAATCACAACCCCATTTTCATTTTAAAGTTGCAAAATATTTGGACGTTTTCACGTGCGTCCTCGTTCCCTTGTTGATCTGTCAGTGGAACACATCTCTCATTACTCGTGTTTGCTCATAATATTCACACATTTAAAAGCGGATGGCTGAGACACCAGTGTCAACCAAACCGCACGTGAACAACTTGAAATGAACCTTTAAACCGATGAAATAATTTTTCCAAATAAATTTGCTCGAAATGTTTTTAAAAAGTGTTTATAGAAAAAAAGTTATAATTTAAAATCGCTTTTTTTCACTTTCAAATTTCGCAAGCGCCGCCATCTTGAATAATTGTGGCGTGTTACGGTTGCCCTATTATTCTGACACAAAGAGCTTTTCTCTAAAAACAAGAGGGCAACCGTAACACGGCACAATGATTCAAGATAGCAGCGCCTGACAAAATTTGAAAACAAAAATAGGCGATTCTAAAATTCTATTATTTCGGATACAAACGCTTTTTTTAAAACAAATTACACTGATTTGACTGTGAAGGTTATTTCCTGTGATTATTTCCTGTGGAGGTTCCCTTTAAAGTGCCTATGAAGTAAAAAATATCTTTTGCTTATTTTAAAGACCATTCAAAATGATGAAAAATGGTGTTTTCTACTTTGGAATAGCGTCTTTTTCACGTTTTTGTTAAGAGATTACAAATGACTGTAATATATAAATGACTGTATGTATAACTTAACCTGAGCTGAAGAACGACGATTTGTTGAAATGATGTTTTCACATTGGAAAGGTTTGTTAGATTGTGTATTTAGAATACAAACCATTGAACCATAAAAAATTAAGAATATCTCCGAAAATATTGGATGGGTGTTGTTCAAACCTGGCAGCAGTAATCTACATGAAGTAAGGCACAAATTGATACCCTCGATGCTGTTGCCTTGGCAACCATTTTTTTGCTGCTGCGTCTATTTGACGCAGGATTGATTTTGTCGTTTATTGTCGTAATAAGACGTGTTCACTCTCGGTAAGCTGATACAAAAATTTAAAGTATCATGGGCAGCACATGTGTTTCAAGTCTGACCATCTACCTGTACTTATCTGTTCAAAATCCAAGATATTTGGTTCATTGCAGAGAGGGAATCGAAACAAGAGTGTTAACATGGCAACACCTTAATGGTGTCACTTTGTGCTTGATTTGATGAAAATAACTGGTGCCAATTTTGAATAACATTACTCCAATATTTTCGGAGATATTCCCAATTTTGGGATTTAAAGGGAAAGTACGGCCTAGAAAAAATTCCTCTGAATCTAAAGTTCTTTATCTGTATTGTCATAATTGACCACTCACTTGGGCTTAATGTGTTTAAATAGCCGACAATAACGCTTCAAAAATAGGCAATTTAAAACTGAAATCCGATATCTTTCTTTTTGTGTATGCAAACGAGGTTATGATGTAGCAATGGTCAAGGATTTCTCCGTATGACTAGATGTACTTGATGTAAACAAGGAAAACAGGCGAGGAGATCGATACTTTGTAGACTTGAATCTTAATCCAGAAGGCAAATTGTATTGATATTGGCTCCACCATCAGAACAGATTTACCTCGTGGTCGTTAATCAGGGTTTTATGTGTAAAGCCCCGTTCAAACGGTCATGATAGTTGATGATAGTTGATGATAGTTTCAACTATCATTCACTATCATTGACTATCATGTTTGCGATCAAACGGTCCATGATAGTTCATGATAGTTGACGAAATCGCGCAATGTGCTGGCGTAGCTAACTGGTACCTAGTCTCCTACCGCGCGCGATTGTAAACAAATATGGCGGGGATTTGAATTTCGTGAAGAAAATGGCTGTGTATCAGCCGAGAAGAGCAGCTATTGCCACAATTTTAGTGGCTGTAATGCAGGATGACATACGTGAAGAGTTGCTGGGCCGCCACAAACGAGGAAGGACGAAAGAGTGGATACGGAGGAAAGAAGAGAAAGGGATGTATCGATTATTCGTCCAAATTATTGTTTTGTTGTTCCTCACAGGACGATGGCAAACTTGCGGTAGCCACATTGCATTGAGCCCGCCTTGGTTACCCCCGCTGACCGAAAAACTATCATGCACTATCATCCGCTCGGTCAAACGGAAAAAACTATCATGAACTATCATGTCGAATTTGAACATGTCCAAACTGCATGATAGTTGATGATAGTTGATGATAGCGAATGATAGTTCGTGTTCAAACGTGCGTGATAGTTGAAACTATCATCAACTATCATCAACTATAATGACCGTTTGAACGGGCCTTAAGTTATATGCAGGAGTTTTACAAAGCGAAAGAGAGCTTGCGGTGGTATCAAGTGCTCATTGCTGTGAAATAAACGCCTGGAAATCAAGTTTAATCTGTCTACCGTGGATTTCTACGAGACCCCTGCTACAACTTCAAAAGAAACGATCGATTTATAAATTTCCATCGAATGGTAAGAAGAAATCGTTTCAGTAGTTTCTATAAAGGTAACAAAATTGAACTACATTTCAAGTTAAGTTTATTTTACTGCCTGGAAAAGTGCATAACAGTGAAAGTTGTCTGTGTATGACTGGATTCAGTTTTCTCGCTCCAATATAATGATATTTTGGACTGGTTGACTGAGATTTCAGTACGAAGCGAATGCCACCAAGACCAATATTCATACACCTGAAGATCCCGCTTGAAGTCCTCCTTGCTAAAATGACACCCGAACAGACAATACAATAATATGGTTTCCCGGTTTGAGGAATCTATCCACGTTTTATTTTCGCCGGCCAACTTTTCTTTAAATTTGCATTTTCCAGTATAGGCTTCGGGTTTTTTTTTTTGTGTTCTCAAGTCTACACATGAGTCTAGTTTTATCCCCCTCGAAAGAATACACCCCAACAGCAGTAGTTGTTGCTGTCAAAAAGCCCAGCTATGCGTAGTGTGTTGAGCAACATCTAAAAGTTTCGTTGGCTTATTCTAAATTTAACGCTTCCCCGTGTGAAAGCGAATAAATACGTTTGCTGAAGCATCAAAGACGGCTGTCGCAGAATTAAGAAAGTGACAACAAAAAAAAAAAAAGAAGAACGCTTGTCGAATATTTCTATGTCGCATTTTCAAGGTTTTTGTCTTGTTTACATTTGATCCGGCTGATTTTTGCCGCCTAGTTTAATCGACTAGAAAATCTACAAGTCCTAAGTGAGTTCAGTTTCTGTCGCACTTATGGCCTACATGGCCTTCTACCTATTGAACCCCAAGACAGTTTACCATAGTTCATGTTACATTTGAATTTCTCGGTTAAGAAAGGTCACACAACATTGAGAAAGTGATGAAGGAACGAAGAACTTGGTAAGTTCAAGCACGTTTGTTGACGTCATAACATGTCATATCAAGGATGGCGCTCTCCTAGTCACGAAAGAGGCAACTTCGAAGTGCTCTTGTCACATGTTAACAGGGCACTGGACAAAACGGCAGTTATTTTCTAATTCCAGGGGAAAAGTTTTAGTAATTTAGAGAAACTTTTTCTAGACCGTACTTTCCCTTTAATACAGTCCTTTGTAATGTTCGTGACGTCATCATTCTTTAAACAAGAACTTGAACATCTCTGGAACGAAAGAAGGTATTCCAAAATAGAAAACACCATTCTTTATCGTTTTGAAAGGTCTTTAAAATAAGCAAAATATATTTTTTTACAACACAGGCACTTTAAAAGAAAAGTTCTTGAAATGATTCAGCACAACCCGTCTGTTGAAGACAACAATGTAATTTTCAAAAGTACAATGTACAAACTATGACTACTGAGTGATGTCAATCACCTCAACCATAAATTCTTCAACGACAAACTAAACAACAACCTTGGCATATCTAAAGCACTTGTGTTGAACTACTTGACGAAAAAAGCCGGAGCTTTGAGGCAATTTAGAAGTGCTTTTTATTTGCCAAACCATGTTGATAAACGTGAACGTTTGTTGAGAAACTCTTACCTTCTTGTCTTCCTGACCGCCTTCCTCGATCAGTTGTGATAACCTCTGGCTTCTTTTGTTTGCCAATTGAATCCATGCAGGCTGCCCCAATCCCTCGTCCTTGCTGAAAGCTTTCTTTGAAGCCACATTTGGCGCTGGAGACGAAGTTTCAACTTCTTTACGGTCAGAGTCTCCAGATTCCGTTCCCTTTGAACTTCCATAATCAACCTTGTCAGCTGGAGTCTTTAAATCAGGAGATTGTTCTTTTTGCTTGTCAATTTCGTTTTGTTGTTTTTCTATTAGTCCCATAACCTTCGTCTTATTAGCTCTTTCTTCAGACTCTGTACTACTGAATGAGTGTCCTTCTCGCAATGGTGCGAGTTTATCCTCAGGACTGGTCTCCTCAGACTGAGCCTTTAAATCAGGAGATTGTTCCTTTTGCTCAGCAATTTCTTCTTGTTGTTTTTCTATCAGTCCCGTAACCTTCGTTTTATTAGCTTTTTCTTTAGACTCTGTACTACTAAATGAGCGCCATTTTCGCAATGGTGAGGGTTTATTTTTAGGACTGATCTCCAAAGACTGAGACTTTAAATCAGGAGATTGTTCTTTTTGCTTAGCAATTTCTTGTTGTTGTTTTTCTATCAGTCCCGTAACCTTCATCTTATCAGCTTTTTCTTTAGACTCTGTACTACTGAATGAGTGTCCTTCTCGCAATGGTGCGGGTTTATCCTTAGGACTGGTCTCCTCAGACTGAGCCTTTAAATCAGGAGATTGTTCTTTTTGGTCAGCACTTTCTGGTTGATATTCTACTATCAGTTCTGCAACCTTCGTTTCATTGATTTTTTCTTTAGATTCTGCACAACTGAATGAGTGTCCTTTTCCTAATGGCGCGGGCTTATCTTTAGGACTGGTCTCCTCAGACTGAGCCTTTAAATCAGGAGATTGTTCTTTTTGCTCAGCAATTTCTTCTTGTTGTTTTTCTATCAGTCGCGTAACCTTCGTTTTACTAGCTTTTTCTTTGGACTCTGTACTACTGAATGAGCGCCCTTTTCGCAATGGTGTGGGTTTATCCTTAGGACTGGTCTCCTCAGACTGAGCCTTTAAATCAGGAGATTGTTCTTTTTGGTCAGCACTTTCTGGTTGATATTCTACTATCAGTTCTGCAACCTTCGTTTCATTGATTTTTTCTTTAGATTCTGCACAACTGAATGAGTGTCCTTTTCCTAATGGCGAGGGCTTATCTTTAGGACTGGTTTCCTCAGTCTTGTGTTTCATGTGAAATATCTGCAGAGACTCTGATCTTCTTCCCATATCCAATACAGGTCTGCTGACTTCTTTCTTGCCATTACGTTCTTTAAGAACTTTATCTTCAGCCATGACAGTTTCTGCTTCATTTTCCACCTGGAGACTTTGTTTGCCATTAATTCCATTGTTTTCCTTGTCAGAAAGTGTGTCCGTTTTTTCTGTTTGACTTGCCTCCTTCCGTTCGTTATCTGTAGTAGATACAGTTACCAAGTCCTCTTCTACTTTGTCTTTTTCTGTCTGTTGTGTTTCCTGTTTTTCCGTGTCTGCTACATTGTCTTGGCTGGTAGGCTCAGATGATTCCTTCAGATTCTTGAGAATGTCATTAACTTTCATTTTCAAATCCGCAACAATGCTTTCTTTGCTGGGTTCATAAATAACTTCTGGTGTCTCTAATTCTGTTCCACTGGTAACATCTGAATTCCTTATACCTCCTGATTCCTGGTCTTGATTGTCATCAGCTTCGGAAGAAGTAAGGTCTTTGGGATCTGTTTTTGATCGCCTGTGTGGTTTGACTGGATTATTCTTCATGTTCATGGAAGAGCTCTTGGTTTGCATCCTTGTAGGAGGTCGGCGATGTTTTGGTGCAATTTTGATCTTGTCATGAGCGGCCTGCAGTCCATCAATTGATGAAACACTTGGTAGATTTTCAAAACTCACAGCAGCTGCAAAAATGGCAACAAAGTGTCATGAGCCAATTTCAATGGGATAGGCGCTTAGCTGAAAGGATTACAGTACCAACAGACTGTCAGGTGTTCTCTGTTTCATCTTTGAAGAACACACTTAACACTAATTAAACGATCTATTTGTCAATATTAAGTGTGAAACTTGATTTTCGTAAAACAGTGCTGAATACATAGAAGTAGAGCGAAATATATACGGAAGAGAAAAAACAAATAAACTACAAGTTCATCCCTACAAGCCTGTTTCGTGGTCGCCCACTCATCAGGGGATGACAAGTGATGAGTGGGCGACCACGAAACAGGCTTGTAGGGATGAACTTGTAGTTTATTTGTTTTTTTCTTCCGTATATATTTGTCAATATATATATAATTGTAGCACATACATGTAAAAGCAGGGTTTTTGTCCGCCACAAATTTGCCGAGAAAACCACTACATCTGTGATCTGTCCACTTCATGTATCTTTCCCTTTTCTTTACAAACAATGTGTGGTCTTTTGCACGTCACATATTATGAAGAAATGTTGTTAGATAGGCTCTTCACTTCATTGCCCATATCTGACACAACTACAAAGCCAAACCATTTACAATACTCTGGGTTATTTTCAGGGTTCAAGTGTTAATGACCAGTGCAGACAGTTTCATGGTATGAGCACTCAGGCCTATCAAAAGTATTGTACTATTTCAACTGAGCCAAATGGTGAATTAGTTTAGTGTCAACAAATAAAACAGATCTTCCACGTTTGAGGACAAAGTTGCATCTGGTGTCTTTTAAAATGTCAACATACAGTTACAGTTTTTATTGTTACTGCAATGTATGATTTTGAAACAGGAACAATGTACATACCTTCTGTTCCACCATCAGAGCTTACAAGGCTCAGGTCCAGTGATGTACCAACAGAATGCAAGGAATCTGACGACAGGGCACGTTCCTCAAATGCACCACTTTCACTCATGCTTTTATCCTGGCCTTTATATTGCATATTTTGCAATCCCTTTAACAACTTATCAGAGTTCTACAATGTGAGACAGAAACAAAGAGACCTTTACTATGTGGCTTAAAATTTAAGAAATGAAATACATCTATTACAGTCAGCACAAAGGCCAAATTACTGTCTTGCAACAACAAAAAAAAGTTTTTTACTGGGTTGCCAGTATGGCAATCCCAGTCGGAAAATAGGTAGAATGTGTCCTTTTCTTATTATTCTATTGTTTCTTTTCCGTGTCGGGAAAAGTCTTCCCTGTCCTTCCCCTGCTAAGTAGTGTCTTTGTGCATAGAGTCTTCTGGGCGTATGTTTGGTCGGTTTCAGGGGTAGTAGAAATACATAGAGTTATCCGGTGGACACAGGAGAATATTTAACTTGTCACTGTCATTGTAACGCGGATGACGTTTTAGTGGATCTTTAAACAAAATATACCCTTATGGAGCTCACTAATGAAAAGTCAATTGGATAAACAAGACAGGCGGTGAAAAATAAATATCTGGAATCTTCAAAGTGACGAGTAATATCCTTTGACAACAATACCCCTTTTCACGGTTAGTTTTTCTCATTTGCATTACAATATAATCTAGCATGTATGTGAGGAAATTTCGGGCTGTTTTGTAGTTTTAACACGAAATTGCCTCGCATCCACGTTAGATTACATTGTAATGCAAATAAGAAAAACTAAGCGTGAAAAGGCTATTGCATCTTTCGCCGCCGGATATCACAACTTATGCTTTGTTTCTACTGTTATTTGGATAACTGTGATGTTATGTACAAGACTGAAGCCCAATGGCAAATTCTGTATGGGTTTAAAAGGAATCGAACACCTTGAATGTATCACAGTGTTTACTGAAGTCGCATCTCAGTTGTCTGGCAATTTACATTTATTTTCTACTCAACTCTGCACAGTCTTCAGAACCGTTCAGGAATTTCTAGCATGCACTTTGGTTAGATCTCTGCATCGTCTCCTTTTAACCTTCCAAATAATTTCTTTTGGTTACACCGAAACGCATGACTAAGAACATTCATTCTCTTTAGGATAGTTTGAACAGACGTTAAACAGAGTAGCCTTAGTACATAGCGTGGCCAAGGGTTAGGGTTAGGCCTGGCCAAGTAAATTCAGGAAAGTTATAACAAGGTCACAACAGTTTCATTTCACCGAAAGTGATCATGACTACCGTTACCCTGTGGCCGTGAATCGCAAAATCTGACGCCAAAATCTTCTTGAATTTGAAGGCAAGTGTTGGTTCGCTGCTGCGTTGTCAGGTTAAGTTTCCACTTTGGCCACATAGTAATCTAATTAAAGAGCAACTTTCCAGGTGGTATTCACGTTTTTAAACCTACGCATCTGTAAAAGGTGCCCGTGTGCACTCCAGGTATGCACTGTTATCTCTACCTTCCTGTTCCTACCCATGCATTGCTAAATGGAACTGCATATTGACATACAGGCATTTACAATGAAAACAGGCTGCTTAATGAAAATGATATCAAAGTCAGGAATAAAGGCGAAAGTAAAATATAAGCTGGAAAACCAGAAGAAAAAGATGTAATGCCAATGAAAAAGACCACGTAAAGCTAGCAACAGACACGGGGGATTGTCACTTCAAAAAAAACATAATGAACACGGTGAATTACTGCAAATTGTGAAAATGATGCAAGGGATGGTTAAAGGTTCTCATATTGCAGCTTTTTTGGGGGGCGGAGATACCTAAACGGCAAAAGATATCAGTGTTGTTATCGGCTTTCAACCTCGTTCCCAGGGTCTCTCTTCTCTGCCTCCATTGTCGTTGAGAGAAGACCCTGGTTCACGCTGGTCACGTGGCACTCGTCGACAAACATTTTTCCACTAAGGTAGTGTTTTCGTTATATTTTGATCCCGCAACCGCACCTGGGCGAAAAAATATTCGTTTAACAAGGCATTTCTAAAATAAAAAGGTCAAAAGAGCTGATGTTATATTCCCACAGGAGATGAATTCCCACAAAAGCGGTCAAACTAAAAGCAAGAGCTTTTGTGATCGACAAGACGACTTCAATGTCGAGCGGCGATTGACGTTCGCTTTAAAAAAAATTAATTTCGTTAGTAGCCAAAGTTGCTTCTTCAGAACAAACACTAACATAAAAGAATACACCAAACACTACGTTGGCTTGATAAAAATGTCTCTTTTATTTTACTGCGACTAAAAATATACACGCTATTAAAGCGCGATGCAGTGGTAAAAAAAATCTTAACGACAATTTACACGAAGTTGTTGAAATATAAATATCATAAGTCAAACTGTCAACTCGCTGTACAAGATTGCGACCTTAGCAATCACGTTGTTTAACTTTCGAAAGAAAAACGAAAATCAAAGAACAAAATGAAATACCTGCACATGCTAATACAGTTTGATTTGATGGATTTGAGGTCGATATGTGACTCGAGAACTTAAATAACAACACACCGGCTGATCGCTGAACATGTTTGTTTTCCATGTATAACCGTTTCGCTTGTTTTCTTGCACGACAAAATTTTCTT
Organism: Montipora foliosa; assembly: GCF_036669935.1. Lineage (NCBI taxonomy): Eukaryota > Metazoa > Cnidaria > Anthozoa > Scleractinia > Acroporidae > Montipora > Montipora foliosa. The sequence goes on from NC_090872.1 coordinate 43,925,171, forward strand.
TCCTTTAAAATTGTCGCAAACTATTAGCATTCTTCGTTGATCCGGACCTTCACACGGATGAAAACTTGAATAACGTGAGGATATTTTCTGTGGCGTCTGATCGATTTGACCACAACTTTTTTTCTTTCACATCGGGTTCCATATGTGTAGTACATAAAATACTGCTGTCAAACGTTTTGTCAATGGTTATCTGGCCACAAAATCAATTGCGTGCTGATTCCCTTCTTTGCAATGTCAACAAAGCCTACATTGCCACCCATCCCCTAACACACATTTCGCCAACCTCCCAGATTCTGGGAGACACGTGACCAGCGTGAACCAGGGTCTTCTCTCAACGACAATGGAGGCAGAGAAGAGAGACCCTGGGAACGAGGTTGATCGGCTTTTACCATACTGATACAACAAATTTTAAGCAAAAAAACCAACAAAACGAGGGCGATGAATTCATAGAACTTATACATATGCTAAAGGATGATGCCAGGAATCCTGAAAACGCTTTTGTCCGAAAAGTAGATAATTCTTCCGATCCATGCATCGTACTCGCAACCAGCCAGAGTTGAGGGACATTGAGCGATTTTGCACAAACCCGGCAAAATTCAGTGTACTTGGAGTTGATGAAACTTTTAACTTTTAACCATGACAACTTATCGTCACTTGCTCCTCAGGACAAAGGAGGATAGCCATCCAGTCCGCATCTTCCCAATCCTTCTCCACCATAAAAAGGAGCCCGGTAGCTATTACACGGCCCAACGCAAAACGTTCTCGTGTACGGAACAGACAATGAAAAGGCGTCAGCTGACGGATTTGGAAGGCCTCTGCCTTACGCGTTGCACCTGTTCTGTCACATTCACATGAAAGACAATATTTCTTCAAAATTGGCTGCACTGGGAATACCAGCACAAATCTCTCAAGAATTTAGAACAGATATTTTCGGAAAAACCATTGGCATCAATAAGCAACCCGGATTAATAGATTGTTTGACACCTGACGAGTTCGATGAAAAGCATTGACTGGGTCGCCATCCTCAAGGGGCACTTTTCTTGAACTATTTTATGAAGTACAAGGCAGATATTCCTTCAATGTCCAGCCTTGGATTTCCACCAGGTGTCTACGACCAAAACGGAAACGAATGTATGAACTCGGTCTCACAAAGAGAAAAAGCCGCCACTGGAAAGAAGCGGCTGTCCTTACCTAGCTGTGTTCGCCTTCTTAAAAACAGTACAACGACAGAGAACGGAGGAGGAGTTGGCCTTGCCAGGCATTGGAGATTTAAAACTAGATCCAATGTATGTTGACCTTGCGGTTCCTGAGACCGTCTTTTATCGCAACTCACAAGCGCAAAAGCAAGCTGTCCTAAAGAAATTCTACAGTGAAGGCATAAAAGCCCCACAGGAAGTTATGCCAATGAAGATGACGATGAAGACGACAAAAACAATCCATTATTCATCACTACGCGAGAAAACGGAATTGTTCGTGTTCCATTTACAGTTATGACACAATTTTTCCAAAAAAATGGTGTTCTTATTGGACGCAAAGAAGAAGCCACTGTCTCAGCACCTGGAGCGAATGCAGTCTCTCATACGGGAACACAAACGCAGGTGAGCTTTTAAATATCTCTCTCATTCAGTAATGCGGCCACCACAGTGGTGTCAACTGGAGCTGATAGCGGCAGTCTGTCTCGCCCACCAAACGATGAAAGAGTACATTTCGGTACTGTAAGAACTATTTCGTTTAGTCAGGATTGTTGGAAATATTTCTGGTAATTCAAACTAAACCGGGGACTTACAAGAACCCCCCCCCCCCTCCCATCCGACCAAGAGGGAATCACCCCCAAGGTTGTAGTTCTATTAGGGCAACAACATAAATGTTAATTTATACATTGAGTAGAAACCCTTTAGTTTGGTCTACAAGATGACTTTTCCCCCTCACCCCAATATCCCTTTCCAGCAACCTATTAAGCCCCCTTGCCGTTTGTTAATTTAAATCCCGGTATAAAGGTCGAACTAACGCTATCTCCTTTTAAGCACAAACACGTTTCCTCGGCAAGTGCAGCTCCACCTAATGCGTCCGTGGCGGATAAAACAGCGTTGTGCCCTCCAAAAATGCAAGAGGGTGCCTTCCAACTTGGCCTTCTCCAATTTTGCCAGCAGTCAGTTAAAAAAAGCTACGGTTGCGGCCAGTTGTTAAAATGCACCGAGGAGATGGTCGTCATTATCACGGCCATGAGGAGGTCCCACTGGCAAAACGGTGTTCAGAAGCGAAGTAGCCCGTCAAACGTGTATTTTCATGGCCGTGTGGAATACGTACGAGCTATGCAAGCAGCGTTTCTACCCTTTCTTGTGATAATTCCGACTGTCCTCCGTCCTCAATCGTTCAGTTGACACAAAGAGCATGTGTACTGGTAAATATTGTAATCGTAAGCTAACATATAGTCACGTTTTAATATTAAAACTGTCGCAATATATCCTACAACAATCATTTGTATGTGTTTTAGGGGTTCGCTAACAATCAGCAATTGTTTTCTGTCATTCACCCCTTTGCACCATAGATCAAAAAAAAATACTTTGCCAAAAATGTGCAAGCACCCTCCTTCCTCCACCCCAGCCCCTCTGTTTTCATCTTGTAATGAGGCAAATAACCCTGTGTTATAAACAAAAACCCCAGTTTACAAACCAAACTATGTTCATATCTTCTTTCTACAACATTTATTTTTTATTTTTTCCATTTTATTTTTTATTTTTATTTATTTACTTTTATTTTTTACTTGACAAAAATGTATGTGCACCCTCTTTCCTTGCCCCCACCCGGAGGTGGTAGCGTTGCATGACATTCCAGAAAAGGGCAGTCACGTGACATGTGCCTAAAACCCTGTGTTATCAACAACAAAAACTCTGCGGTGCCAACCTTGAACAATTTTAATTTCTGTTTCCGTTTTATTTTAATTTTTTTTTTGATGAAATGGTATATGAAATGAAACATATGAACTGCGGATATGAAATCAAGTGAAGCTATGATCTTCGCAGTTATGAATGCAATTTTTACAATTGCGTAGAGAAGCCTGAAAAATTCAGGACTTCAACGGGGACCCCGTTGAAGTCCCTGAAAAATTGCATTCATAATTGCGAAGATCATAGCTTCACTTAATTTTTTTTTTGTTATTTTTTTATATTTTTTAATTTGGAGTCCAGAGTCCAAAGTCCAGTCCAGGTTCTAAACTGTGCCGATAAGTATAGGCTTTAGTGGTTGTGTCATGATAGTTGGTGAGATAAGGGTAACTGCAAACCCTTTCGTAACCGCAGTGTTACTGTATCTCGACATTGCATACAGTCCATTTGATCAGGAACCTGTGAGCGCCGCGAGATATTCCTGCACAAACCCCCTCAAAATAAAAGTGCTGCACTGTAACTACCGGCTTATACGAAAAGTGGTGTCAAAAGTTTGTGTCAAGCCCTGTACTATCCCCCTCTTTTGAAGGTTCTAATCACTTGTCATGGCAGGGCTCATTCCCTTATCTTCTAAAACATTCCTTATTACCCCTGAGGTTTCTTAATGATGAGGAAACCCTCAAAGAAGTCACATAGAAAACAGTACACATGTACATGTAGCTACAGTCTAGGACAAAACCTGAGACATTTTGGGTACTCCAGAAAGTTATCCATTTAAGAGTCGCCCTTTCCCCTCTCCCCAAATTCAATGTTGATTTATATTGGTTGGAAATATACATTGTACTGTAGGCCAGATGACAGTATGAAGTGACATTGATTGAGGGGGACGGGAATGGGAAGGGGAGTGTAGGTAGGGGTGTGTAAAAATTAACATGAATTTGTGTCACTGTCTCAACAGCTTTGTCCAAGATTGTAGAAGCTGTAATTTGCATTTGACCTCTAGCAAAGAACTACAGGTAGAAATTCCTGGATAAGAGACCCTAACATCATAAATGTATTATATTTGTGAACATGTAATTGGTCCAACAAACGGAGAACCCTTTTGCATCAGGATTAATTTTACTATTATACATGTACAGTACCGTGTAGCATGAACATGTATCACTCACCACCTTACTGAAAGGATCACTTTGTGGTCTATGTACAACAGGTTTTAGCGGTGTTTTCATTTGGGCATCTGTCAGTGACGGTTCTGATTTTGTTCGACTGCTTAAAGTTTCATCACTGTCTGCCAAAGTTTGACCATCAGTTGCTTTGTAGTGCTCTGTAGGAAGTGCTTCACAAGACTTGACCCTTGTGGGGCTTTTCTTTCTCTTGAAAAGGCTTCTCATCCTTTTTAATGGACTCCACTTCCACTTCAATGATCTTTTCTTTTTCTTTTTCTTTTTTTCTTGGCCTGTGTCTTCATCTGAGAGCATGTCTTCGTCAGCACTGCTCGGGGACAAATGCTCTTCATTTTCATAAGGTTCCTTGATTCTAACACTTGCAGTTTTCTTTGATTGAATGTTTTCCTGTGATGTTGCAGTCTCCACGGAACTTGATGAAAAGGACTGAGCACTGAGTCGACTCCCAGGCCCTTGTAATGCAGACTGAGCTTGAGTCAAAGAAGGATCTGATGTAAACTTGCTTAAGAGATCACGGGATAACTTTCCTGGTTTCTCTGGCTTCTCCAACCCTACAAAATACACGAATAAATAAATGTCATGCAATAAAATTTCCCTAGCAATCATTTCCAATCATTTCCTGAATCCTAATTATACAGGGAACAACATTTACTGTAAATGCTTGTTTATACTATACCTTTTAAATCTTATTTTGGGACTAATACTAAGGGAGCAGCTATCTAGAAGACCATGTTTGGGAGGAAAGATCGCATGATTTGGGATCTGTAATAAAACTAAGGGCTGAAATGATTCCATATTTTGAAGACCTGCTGCTGTAGATCATTGCTGTTATAACTTTAGATGTGGTGGCTCCAAAAGGAGCTATTATTCTTGTTGTGTTCAGTAATTATCTCAAAGGATCGACTTTTCCAGGCTAAGTTCAACAACTGAATTCAACTGACATGGAAACTCTATTCCTCACAGAGCTGTTTGCAGTATAACCTGAGACCTATAACATCAACAGAGACCTTTCCACCACGTGTGAGATTTTCCAAGAATGCATGAGGCAAAGTGTCCAACTCAGAGCATCACTACTCTGCAGGTTGTCGAAATCATATGTCACAAAAAATTGGAGGTCTCTAATTAGTTTTAGAGTTTTTGGGGTCTTTGGTGTCTTACGAGTCTTAGGAGTCTTTGTTTTCAAGACACCCTTTGCATTAATATTTTTGCAAATATAAATTTAGCTAACAATAACAAATGGTTTAAAATATCAAAATCCTTTTAAGCCTTGAAGGATCAAAATAAAATATCTGTTACTGTAAACTAAAAGGGTTGTAATTATTTAGCCAAGAGTAGAAATCATCCCAAAAGATGTTACATGTAGTTACTTCAAAAAATTCATGAATTTTCAAACAATGCATTTTGACATTCTTGATCTTATAGACTTCTAATAATATTGAACTATGCAGGAAATACGTACTACAGTCACAACACGTTCATCCACACAAAGGCCAAACAATTTCAAACAACAGAAGAAACAGAATTTGAATTTAGTAATGCTTTCTCGTGACCACTTAAAACCATGTAGTAGGAAATTTACATGGCTTTACCGCATAACATGGGTTGAGGTGGTTATGGAATAAAAATAATTATGACGAGGCATCCAAGTACAAAGTTAAATAACAAGGTCTTGAATGTGCCATTGAAGTGTATACCAGTAACTAAGGGTCCAAAAATCAGGTTTCCACCTAAAACTCAAACTCTGTCCCTCAAATTAAATGTGTTTTTTTTATTTTAAATAAACACACAGAATACAGGGCACCATATTCCCATATTAATAATGACAACAGTACTAATAATGATCCCTGCAAAAAGAAACACTGTGTCACTTGCTATTCATTTTCCAGCATTCTACAGAATTGGCAGCTTTGTCAAGTTAAAATTGTATTTAAAAAAGGTGAAGGGTATGAAGCTTAAAAGAAGACTTTTCCAAACAATAATTATCTAAATAAAGTACTAGATTTTAGATGTTATATTGGATTCACCACTGTCACACATGAGTGAGCAATATTAAAACAGTTTCATAGTACAGAAAATAAACACAGAGGTCCTGAATTGTGCACCCAGCGCAAAATCCATCTATTTTTCCGATTCCAAAAATAAATGTGCATGTAATTAACTAAGCCAAATTGTGAACTAAAGTGCTTATTAATTACTGAATCTCTGCATTTCATCCAAAGGAGTCTTTATCAGTCTTGAAACCACTTCACTGACTGGGCTAACCTAGGCAACAAATTCTCCTTAGCTTGTTGAGATCTTTCTCCCAAATAAAGCAAATAATCATACGAAACAACCGTTCAAGTTTCCTTTTAAACTCTATGACCAATATCCGCAAAAGTTGGCACGGTTTTTGCTGCTTCACTATGAAAAATGGCAATGAAACGAGGTAAACAATCACTCTCATTTGATTCATTTTTACAAAATGCTGAACACCAGAATTGAGGAAAATCAAGGATTTTAAAGCCTTGATACTGCAGCACGGTCGAGATAAACAAAGCCTTGGATTTATTTACAAGACGATTAAATTAAGGGAAAGTAACAAAACTTAAGCAAGTCATCAAATTTTGCTCCAAAAATGGAAAATTAAAACTAGTCTCAGTTTTAGTCTACAATTCGGTAATCATTAAACTACAAATTTAAAATCGACGGGCTATGGCCGGTTTACACGTTCCGATTTGTTGGCCTGATTTATCGGCCCGACGGCGTCAGAGCTCAAATCTTGCGTGTACTTTGTCAGCCGATGAATGACCGATTCATGGCAATGAAATTCGGTCCGATTCAAAAAATCTGTTGCACTGCAACAAATTTTTTTAAGTCGGGCCGACACTCGGATAGATACCGCCTTGTCAATCTAACGGTATTCGCGTGGGTAATGCGCACAAATGCTGTAAAAAATTAAATAGCAGATACTAAAAAGGATAACGGGGAGGTCTTGGGGAGGAAAAATTACACGTTTTACACAATTTGCACGGTACGATTTATCGGCCCGACAAAATCGGCCGACAAATCGTATCATTTAAACCGGCCTTTAAAATTTCTTACCTTCAGCTGATCGAGAGCCTTTCAGAACACCCTCCGCCATGTTGACCTCTTTGTAATCGGTCGCCTCAGGTCGCGTGAAGTGTGCTATAATTTGTAAAAAAGATGACAGGCTTCTCAAAGAATAACCTGGATTGATGCGTGAACGTTGTCCGTTTATAAAGTAGAAGTAGAACCTCAAGCCGCGCTCTGAATTAAAAAACTAATTGATTTTTGTATTTAAGACTTAATTAATATATTAAAAGGGTTTCACACGTACCAATGAGTTGGCACACGCGCGATAAATATACAGGCGCATTTCACAAAAATAAGATCAAACAAAAGTAAAATTTTGTGGCATTGTGGTAAATTAATTCGAAAAACGTGACTGATCAGCCTGAAAAGAACCAGAATTTAAGCGCAAGGGCGTAGACATTCGAGGTGCTGGTGTTTACATACTGTCAACAACGGCTACTTTATAGAAATAGAACACATTAACGCTTTTTGTTCCCGATATCCTGATCCCTATAAATAGCAATGTCCAGATGGACTTAAGCCTATAGAAAATGTAATAAACCACAATCACTAAAACGTTAGCTGCTTACATGTAAGCTTAACTCATAGAATAAAGTCTTAATTCTTCTTACCACTTTACAAATGAAAACATGACTTGATCTCCGCTGCAAATAGACACCGTTATCAACACATGGGATTGAGCTGCTTAGCGACCGAACCTCGCTGCTTCATCTCTAACAAATAAAGAATACAAGTTATAGACTTCGATTCTCTTCGGCTTCGATCAAAATTCTGAGATTACGCGTCGTATGAGAAGTTTGCTCCTTGCTGAAACGATGACCCCAGTCTCTCACGTCGGCTCTCGGTTTTTTCTTCAGGGTTGATACAAGGAGAGAGCCTGGGTGTGAAAATGACACCATTCCTGTATCCCTCAGCTTCAAAGGAAACGTGCCCAAAATGTTCCCGCGTACAGATTTTTTTTAAACTTGCCACGCAGAAAGGTAATGATCTACTTTTGCCATAAAGGCAAAGAAAATGAAGGGTCACTGTGCTCCTTTTCATGAGGTGCACTTTTAGAAGATTGCGTTACTTTAAGACGATCTTCGCTTACAACTGTCAGCAACAAAAAAGGCTACATTAGTGAAATTTAGATCAGGTAAACGCACTCAATTCAACATAACTAATATAACTAAATTAGCCTTTGCAGCTGCTGTCTTTTTCTGCGGTCAAATAGACCTTCAAAAACGATACATATTAGTCTAAGAAAGAAAACTTCGGTCGCACGAGAGCATAAAAGGCGAAATATTTGTAACTTCTCCCGCATAGGATAGGTTTTTTTTGTTTTTTGTTAAAATGGACAAAATCAGAAAAGGAAGTGATCTATGGAAAGAAAAATAGGGGTCACGGAGCATTCAAGACAGTAAAATCGCTGCGAAGTTCTCAAAGCGATGGTATATTCGCACTCTCACGTCATTGCGTGCCATTCCGAGAAGACCTGGGTCCACTGCTATCCCTTGGTGCCACACGCTTTTCAGGCTCCATTCTTGTGGAAAATGTTTGCGCCTTTAGCATCGTGTTTACCTTCGTGGTCTGCGATGCATGACGTGTGCGTGACATGCGCGCAAAAATGCGCAGTAGCAATGGGCGCGAACGTCCTTAATTGACAATGACCACAACCAGGTTTCTGAGCCCGCGAGACTGAGCACCCCCAGCAAACCATTGCTTTAACGAAACCGCTGGTCAGGTTGTCTTGTCATCACAGGCACCTTCAGTTTCCACACAAAGAGATACACAAGACAACGTGGACGTCCCCAAATGGCAAATATCATAACCAGATTGCCATAGCAGCACAGTAATCAAGGACAAGGACAACAACGTCACAACAGAGGAAGACACACGATTGGAAAGATGGAAAGAGCATTTTGAGGAAGTCCTAAATAGAGAGCAACCTGAAAATCCCATTACAATCATTGACCAACCACCTCTGGAAATCAAAGGCATTAGCACTGGGCCAGTCCGTGTGGAGGAAGTAAG
>NC_090872.1:43939345-43956845 GCF_036669935.1 Montipora foliosa
GAGCTCTCTCACACACGTCTGCATTCTGCGAAGTTTGCGCAGTCTGAATCCGGTGAATGATACCGTCAATCCACCCTGCTAGCAGAGCCTTTCTTTTGCTTGCTCGATTTTGGCGTTCTCGAGAAAGGCTCTGCATGAATAGAGTAAGATCTTTATTGAATATGCGCTGCATGTCGCCAGGATACAGTCTCGAACCCAAGCCTAATATGCCAGATCTCGCCGCCATCTTGGTTTTTCATGGTACAGCGGGCTCAATTATAACCATCGGATTTTGTCACTAAACGGACGCTCGCACTGGAATAACCGGTTTGACGAAAGAAAACAGAATTGACTAGTCCAGAAGCTTGGGCTGCGGCGGCTTCAAAGAGTTGAAGCGATTCGGGCAGAGCCTTCATTTCTCCTCCTCATTAAAGAGGAGAGTGCCGTCAATCAAACCTACGGCGTTGAGAAAGCTCGAAAATGTGTTGTATCGAATGCCATTTTATATAATGACGATAATTTATAAACAGAATAGAGACAACATGGTGTATCTCTTCTGCTGCGGTACTTTTAGAAATCCCGAATATGTATGCAAGAACATGCAACTTCAAGTATTGCCGAAGCCAAATAAAAACAAGGAGTACTCTGTTTCTCACATCAAGAATGCAGCGGCGTCTCCTTTCTGTTGGAGGTGTTCGTGGCCAATGTCTGGGTGCAGTCACTTCTCCTTATATTTTTTCAACAACGGCTTCCAAAGTTCCTGGTGTCTCGCCCGTCATGTACCAAAATATGACAGGGTTGAGTTTTAAGGATTGCCACACGTCTCTTCCTCTTGTTCTCATTCCGTGAAAGTGAGGAAACAAGGTGCGAATCAGAGGGATATCTCTGTTGTTTTCCTCGAAACTGGCAAGGACGGAAAGAAGTAGAACGGAAATATTTAGGTTGGAGATCAGAAAGGTTGGTGGGGGGAGGAGTATAAGGCACTGCATCTTGGTTCACAGGCAATAAACAAGAAGCAAGATGAAGCGATGAAATAAGAAGTGAGTAGGTATAGACAAGAAATGTTGGGGCAGGAGAAGGGAAGTAGTCTTCAGGCATAATGGTTGACTTCTTTCTACAAATGGCCAATACAAATGCATACCTATCCCGTCTTATAGACCTTATTCCAAAATGGCCGTCATTTAGATATTCTTTTGTTTTTATTCAAATTAGCCCTTGATGCCTCGTTCTTGAGATGAAAATTCAAAAGAATATTTTGCCGTGAACGAGGCATGAAGGTCTAATTTCAATAAAAACAAAAGAATATCTAAATGGAGGTCAGTTTGGAATAAGGTGTATGATCAGTGAAGTCGACGTAGTTTAATATTAATGCAGACACTTTTTTCACGCTAGTGATAGAATTCCGTGAGAATTCCCCTGCGGGCCTGAAGCAAGGATAGCGCCACGCACGTGCCACGAACGATGGGCGACTTAACGGAAAACATTTTCCTGAGGGCAGAGTTTGGAGGTGAAATTCAAATCCCAAGAACTACTAGCAGCGCCAGACCGCTTCTGGTGTTGCCGAAGGAATCAAGGAAAGGTCAAGAATTGATGGAGAGGAACACAGGAAAAAGATGAGGAAGCGTGGAAGAACAACAGCATCGACTGTGAACGTAAGGCGTGAAAACCTACCAGACCAGTTGCCTCAATTTCTTGTCACTGCCAACCAGGCAGCCGAAGCGCACACAAGAGCGCTGAGCCCGGGCGCTGAGCAAGTGGGAAAGGAATTTTGGCCTCGCCAGTTCTTCTGAGTAAACCTAGTTTTGAGTAAAAGAATTTCCGTGACCATGTTATACCACTTGGCACAGTTCGTTTCTAAAGGGTGCCCTAGGGTGTTATGTTCTATCTGATTACACTTGCCTTTGTTGGCTTATTAAAATGGAAGAACCCTGTCTATTTTTTGTTGCTTTTCTTATAGCCCAAATATCTGGTTACAAGCAAAAATATTGTGGAAAATGTGAGCCAAAAAGGTCACCGCCCGTGAGTACAAGGCTTCTGATTACGTGATTGGGAATTTCGCCACGGTAAAAATTGAAATTTGGATTGATAGAAGACTTCATTTAAACAGCCGATTTAGTTATTCATATACATTCCTCTAATGATGTAAACTTGAAATCGGCAAGTTTCACTTCCGTTGAACTTCCGCTAAATCGGAAAACCCTATTTAATTGTGTTGTTTTCAAAATCAATTTGCTTTCCACCACATTAAATTCAATTGACATATAATTCACACCAAGAATTTGACTTACTAAATAGTACTTACTGAGCGCACTCAAGATCCGCCTGACTTTGTCTCCTTGGATAATACCGAACATTTTGAAAGTAAAGGAAAGGAATTTTATTTCAGTGTCAAGTTATTTTAGTACTGGAGCACTAATTGGGGATACTGGCCGTGTTTTCACGACAGCCGTTGTCCCACGTAGCATTCCTGAACGTGGTATGTTTGCAGACTTCGTTAAGCGACCTAGAAATAATACGTTTTTAGCGAAGCTCCGCGCGCGCGCGGAGCACCAAAGTTTAATAAAAAGATATGGTAACCCATCTAAAAGTTTGGTTTTGATCACTGTGCGACCGTACGACTGTACGTGCACCCCTCCGTGTTGCCAATGTCACCAGTATCACGTGACCATATCACGGGCACAAGTTTAGAGCTCATGGAGGAGAGCACACTCCAGCTGACACTTAGGCTACTGGTTTGTTTACAGCGTACATCTTTGATAATGGGTATCCATGTTATGGTCAATTGATACCTGTCAGAACAAGGTATCTGCTGACTAGTATCACGTGACCATGTCGCGGGGCCCAGGTTAGACCTCATCAACGTGATCTGTTTTTCTTTAAGGTAACCGCTGACCAGGTACTGGTTTTTTATTGGATCGCAGGCTCAGGCCAGGTCACACACCTGAACGTAAACGAGGCATATTTTTTCGCGCGCTTTCTGCGGCTTGACACGGCTACACGGCCATGCTACATGAACAAGAGCTCTTGGTTCTCGTGTTTAGGTAGAAAACGGTTTGCAGAATATTTTTTCCTGCATTTTTCGCCGGTTTCAATCCAGGTTTGACATAATATAGCTTTTTAAGGATTAAACCACTGCAAAAACCGTGTACGATCAAAACTTGCTCTACGTTGGATCAAAATAGATCGTGACCACACCATATGTTCACGTTGTCTTGACCAACCTTTGCAGGATATTTTCTATAATATAGCTCTAAACAGGACACACTGGTGGCTACGTAGTTATTCGAGTCAAGCATTGGAGGGCTATAAACATAAGGCAAAGTGTCTATTTTTAATTTCTTTAGAGCTGCTTTTTGCTCTGCCTTATTGCAATTTATGTCATAAGTCTGATAAGGTTGCACGATGCCTGGACGGCCTATGACAGAAGAGCAGAAACGAAAGAAGAGAGATAGAGAACGAGAACGACAAAATAGTTTCCCAGTAAGCTTAACAGCTCAAACTTGGTGGAATAAGTTAGTCCACAAATTCCTTTCTTGAACACTACCCGTTTGTTATTTTTACGGAGGACTTATTTCAAGTGGATGCATATTTTTAAAAAGTTGTTTAATTGTTTTTTCCTTTTTTCAGGAATGAAACTCGATTTTTTATTCTCAGCTGCAATTAAATAACAATCATCTGTACTCTTTTTGGACATAAAGAAATAATTGATTTGTTTGTTTGGCTTTAAAATGCAAGCGAACAAAAGTATTTTTACTCTGTTTGCCTAACTGTTTTTCGATGTGCCTCGACAGCGACAAGACAATTTTGCCCTTATAAACACGCAATACAAATCACAATGAGTTCTTGTAAAAGTGAGGAGAAATACCACTAGCTTGTGTCTCAGAAGTTTGTTTAGCGCACATACAGCCAGGTAATTTATTGGAGATCTTGTTTGAAGTTTGTCCTTTCTTGCCGATTCTGGTTCCGAGCCAAGCTGATGTGTCTCAATAAGATAAAGTGGAATAAAGTACATCAATAAAACTCTTTTTTTGACCTTGAACCGACAAAGACGATCTGTCACATCACGAGCTGGTATGTCTCTGATTTCTAATATTTGCGTGACAGTTGCCTCTGAAATGGCTTTTTTCCTTTTTACCGTGGAATTCATTAGTTAGTCAGCGAAGAACACGACTTAATTAAGCAGTAACCGGAAACACCAAAACACGGACAATTCGAAAACCTTTTATTTTTACTAATCCTACAGCCAGTAAGAATAAACAACCCGGGGGCTCCGCTTTTAGGCTTGGCTAAAATCTATATATTACGGGTAAGATTAAATGAGGACAGAGCACGTGCTAATACAATAATAAAAATAATAAAAATAGCACTCCTGTTGTATTTGCGATTTGAACTAGACCCTCCGTGAGGGTACACTGGGTTGCCTGTGGTACGTGCACCGTTCCAGACAATTATTTTCAAGTTGGGGGGTCATAAGACCATTTAAGGGGTCACCCAGAAGTCATACCAGCAGCCCTTTGGCTCACAGGTCCTAACACGTTCACACGACGAAACAGATCCTTTTCTGAGGTTAAAAACCTGGCTACCGGCCTATTAATTAATCATTCGTCGGAAAGAAGAAATTCCTGTCCTCTTTAGAAAAAATATTGCTTACGTGTGGTAGTGAAGTAACACAGCGATTTATTCCATATAAACTGTCAACTGAGCTGTGTGTTGTCTTCCAGGAGATTCAAGTTGTCCTTGTGTAATATGTAGCTCTAACAGTGCACTATATTGATTTGGTATTGTCTATCACTGTAGTGCCATGGGAGAAGTCTTGGGTAAATAGCTTGAGAAGACATGTGGGGACTAGCAAAGTACTGAACCCAGAAAGATTGAAGAACATAAATGGGAAGTGAGAAACATTGGCTTCTGGGCTGACATGTTGATCATTTTCAAGCTCCCTCACAACTTCTTTCACCACAAGTTTAAGCGTGCCCTCTGAGCATCTGACAGCTTTGTAATACTAAAGTTCACTAAAGTTCACTAAAGTTAAGCCCTGTATCTGGATGGGTGACCTCAAACATATACCCCTTCGTAAAACAGAAGCATTGGACCGAAAATACTATTAACGCTAACAAATGCGAACTCAGGAAGGTACAGATTTTGTTAGCTTGCTTTATGCAAAAACAAATATTGATGCAAAAGTAAATTGATACACAGTTTTTAGAAAGCGCAGAAGGATGTTTCCAGGACGGTCGTTCGAGAATAACATATTTACGACATGAAAACAACATTAATTTTGAACCGTGAATATATAATATAAAACGTTACGATCAGCGACAAACATTTTGGGAGATTTTTGCTACGTTCACTTTTGGTTGCACAACTAAATCGCAAAATCGAAAGTGACATCGCCGGAATTCAACGGGCGCCGTGATTAAGTTACCGCGGCATGTTTACTCGCCAAACAGTGAAGCATCATGTCAAATGATGGCAAGATACCGGGTTTTCGTAAGTTTCTTTTTCTGTCAAGTGTTATAAAGTTTGACAATAAATGAGCGAAGTCAAAACAAAGATCACAATGGCCTAAACTCTTGAGGTTGACCCCGGGGTTGACCACTATTTCTGCTAAGTCAAAAATTTACTCTCCGAGACAAGGTTATTTATCACCAGGTAATTCCATCATTTTGGAAATAGCAGCTACTTTATTATTCATCGGCGTCACAATTTTTTGCTGATTTTGGGGCTCATTTTAAAATTTTTGTTGAAACTCAAGCACGCTTCCAACAGACCTGTTTGTTAAACCTTTCCTGCTTACAAAGCAATACTAAAAATATCCTCCCGTATCACATTTCAACCTTAAGCTCGAAAATTCAATACACAACATGATATTATAATTCACAAAGGCAGAAAATATCACAGAATCCTTTTCCAGCGAAACATTTCATTGAAACAAACAATATAAGATGCACTAAAACGCCGTTCGCGTTGCAATGACTTTCGACGCCATTGCTGGTTAACGAGAATAACAAACTCACGAGGCAGAATGTACATTTATATTTAATTAAGTTAGCACAACAGAAAGACGCTAACCTCATTTTGACACGAAAATGCTTTACTATTGCCATAAAAATTATCCAGTTAAGCTCGCATGTTATAAAACATGATGAATTCATAAAGGCCACTTTTTCCAGCGAAACATTTTTTGAAACAAACAACATATTTGCTATTAGAGGCAAAAACCGCTTCCTATTTCATTACGTGCGTGAAGAGAAAAAACTCAGTCGTGTTCAATATGCGCAATATTACAACAAACTAAAATTTCAGAATCAAACCGTTTCCATGAAGAACATTTTCCTTGAATAATGAAGCACAAAATAGACGACAAGCTTTCTTTCAAATAATTCTTGGCTCTCGCATTTCCAATTATTTTTTTTATTAATTTACCTGAAGACTGTGCAGAGTTGATCACAGATCCACTTAAGGTGTTCGATTCGTTCTCTGTCTTTGTTGAACCCATAAGTTACCAGAGAATATTCCATTTGGTTTCAGTGTTCTACATAACAGCACACTTGGTAAAAAAATTAGCAATGCAGCTCACTTTGATTTCGGCTCGACGGGCGACAGATTGTTGTCGAAGTCAATTACTCGTCGCTTTTAAGATTCCACCGCCTGTCTTGTTCAGTATCCAATTGACTTGCCATTATTGAGCTTCATAAGGGTATATTTTGTTCAAAGATCCACTAAAACGCCATTCGCGTTACATGACTTTCGACGCCATTGCCGGTTAAGTTAATCGTTCTACTGTGTCCACCAGAGAAATCTACGCATTTCCCACTACCCTCTCGATCCTAAGAAAATACGCGCAGAAGGCTCTATGCACAAAGACACCACTTAGCAGGGG
Source organism: Montipora foliosa (assembly GCF_036669935.1). Taxonomy (NCBI): domain Eukaryota; kingdom Metazoa; phylum Cnidaria; class Anthozoa; order Scleractinia; family Acroporidae; genus Montipora; species Montipora foliosa. The sequence continues at coordinate 43,946,208 of NC_090872.1, forward strand.
AGTGACAGGCAAGACTTTTACCGACACGGAAAAAAAGAAGAAAAAAAAGAAAAACACCCAACAAATGCCACCCTTTTTCCGACTGGGATTGCCATACTGTCAACCCAGTAATAACCGCAAGCGACTCCTCGTTACCTGGTTTGGTGGCTTAAATTTAATGAGAATTCTAGTGAAATTTGCCGACTAGCTTAACTTAAGCGAGTTGGGAAAGGAACTGTTTTCACGGAATTTTCGGTTGTCATTCGCTAAGCAACCTGAAAAACCGCTCGTGAAAACACAGTCACAGTAAACTGAATTAACAATTAACGCAAATCAAGTCAAATGCTGGTTTTTTGAAAAGAAGAGTCTATTTTGTATCTTCCCATCCTTTAATAATTACCGGCGCCTCTTTCCTCACAACCATGTATCTTATTCTCATTGCTAAAAACAGTTTAGTAACCGATGTGATATTAGCAGTATTGATCTCGATCATAAAATTTCATGATACATCGTCTCAGTTTAACAAACCTCCTTTCATGCTATCCATTTCTGTCATTTTTAAAATCAATGCGGTTTGTGATAAGCACATTGATTTTAAGAACAGATATTTGAAATGTTTAAATTTCAAATATCTGTTCTTAAAATCAATCAGACTAATGAATACAATCAATAACGTCAAAGGCCTTTCGCACAACCAGGATCGGACCGGACCGGACCGGTTACTGCTTATTCCTAATTTTCTCTAAATTGACCTTTTTAGCTTGTACTTTTTGTTTTCCCATTTCAGATCCCGTGATGTTACTCTAGCGAGCAATTCCTTTCAAATGTCGTCCTATGCACGTGTATATGTATGTGTAACTTATAAAAAAACAAAATAAACTTAGGCCCGTTTTAAACGTCGCATTTTACATGTGCCGAATCTAATGTAAATGAGAAAAATCTATTGTTTTCGCCGATTTGCATTAGATTCGGCACATGTAAAATGCGACGTTTAAAACGGGCCTTAGAACCAAACTCCTCGTAACATTGAATCTTTTCGCTCCCACCTCATATCTGAATGGTTCTTTTGGGGATAGTTTCTTCACCTCACCTTGTTCTCCTCGGAAGAAATTATTAATATAATTTCCTCTCTTAAAAGTAGTATCAGTGAGGGAGTGGACTGTATTAACATCAATGTGATTAAGGCATCTCCCCTTTCTCAAATCTGTACCATCTCCTTTTCCATTGGTATTGCGCCCGATAGACTTAAAATCAGTAAGATAATTCCTACATTCAAAAGTAAGGACAGCGCTAAGTTCACCAATTACAGGCCCATCTCAATTTCACCTTGCTTTTCCAAAATTCTTGAGAGCGCCAGGTATCATCGCCTTATGAATTAGATTACTTGTCACAACATACTAAATGATCATCAGTGTGATTTTAGAAAGAAACACTCTACTTTCATGACAATATTGGAACTTACTGAAAAAATATTTGAATCGTTCGAAAAGAATGAACTCACTATAGGTATATTCATCGATCTCAAAAAAGCCTTTAACACTGTTAAATTTCTATGGTATACGAGGCACCCCTCTAAACTGGATGCATAGTTATCTCAACTCTCGTTTTCAATATGTTCAAATTAATTCCTTTAAATCCGCACTGCTTCCTATTAAATGTGTTGTTCCTCAGGGTTCTGTACTTGGACCACTACTATTTCTTTTATACATTAATGACATATTTACATGTTCAAATTACCTCTCATTTATACCTTTTGCGGATGACACCAATATTTTTTTTTCAGCACAACAACATCTCGGAACTAATCTTCATCATCATATCTTGTCACGCCAATGATTGACTGAACTATGCGAGGGCGCTGTTGCTGACTTCCCTCAACTCCCAGTGCATGCTGGGCCCTGAGGACAACCACAGAGAATGTGGTCCGTGGTCTCACTTTGCTCGCCACAGGAACATTCTGGAATGTTTGCAAGTCCCCACCTGTGCATATTTTCGTTTGTTTTCCCCACTTTGGCTCGTGCTCTGTTGAGCCTGACCCAATTTTTTCCTGCAAAGAGATGTTCCATTTGGCAGGTGTTCTTGGTCGTGTGGCAGGGCGTCATTTGGGGGACTGATGTCATTCTCCAGACTGGTTTGGGTGGTGCGGTTTCAACATCATAAAACTGCGCCTGGCCCCTGGATCGGAGACGGAGTTCTACGTGCTGGTGATTCTAGAGAGGATGGCGAGGGTCACTGAGCTGTTCATACCTCTCAACTCTTGCTATGGTATCTCTGCGTGTGCCACAGGAGCTATGCCACAGCGTCTGTGCGGCGTTGGGAATGGGGTGGCCCCTAATGTACCTGTGATAGTTCTGCAAGTGCTATTCAGTTCAGGACCCACCTTTCCTGCATGGCACGACCTGCTCCTCACAGGGGCACGGTACTCAGCAGTTGAGTAGCAAAGAACAAGGTCTGTTGATCTCAGAGTCTTTGCATCAGCTCCCCATGACGAGATGGACAATTTGCTGAGGAGTTTATTCCGGCTAGAAATTTGCTTCTTTAGCCTCAGCACGCGTTCTTTGAATTAGAGTGTCCTGTCCAAGGTCACGCCTAGTTATATTTTTGTTCTTGAGCCTCTCATCGTTCCATCTAATTCCTAGCTCCGTCTTTGCATGTCTGTGGTTGAGATGGAAACTACAGAGTTGCGTTTTGCCTGGGTTAGCGTTTAGCGATCACTTGGCATAGTACTCCACTACAGATTTGAGGACATCACTGAGTTTTTCTTGGATGATGGTGAATGATTCTACTTGCGTTGCAAGACAGAGATTATCGGCATACATGAACCTCTTGATGTTGTTAAAGGTTGGCTGGTCGTTGGTGTAAACGTTGAAGAGGGTTGGAAACAGTACAGAGCCTTGAGGTAACCCGTTCTTCTGGCTCCTCCAGTGGCTCTTTTTGCCCTCAATTTCAACGTAAAACCTGCGGTTGTCTAATAATGACCCGATAATTCTGATTTTTGCTACTTTAAGCATAAGTGCCCTGTGGTTGACAATGTCATATGCAACACTAAGTCTACAAATACTGCACCTGTGATGTTCTTCCTCTCAAAACCATCTTCGATGTATTGAGTCAGGTTCAAGACCTCGCCACAGCATGATCTTCCCGGGCTAGACCCCGCTTGGTCTGGTGTCAGCTGATCTTCTACTGAGGGTGATATGTGACCCAATATCATCCGTTCATACACTTTGTATAGTATGCACAAGAGTGACATTGGTCGATAACTTTTTTGGATCTTCTGGGTTTTTGTCAGGTTTTAACAGTGCCGCAACTTTTTCTTTCCTCCAGACTTTCGGGATACCATATGTTGTGGCACAGGCATTAAATAAGGATGGAAGCCAATCCTTGGTTCTGTCTCCGAAGTGAAGAATATACTCTCCACCATGATACCGTCTAATCCCACGGCTTTCCCTGGCTTCAGATATTTAAGAGCCTCATTCAGTTCTCCGATCGCAAATGGAGTAAAGAAGTTGTCGCATGTGTTCATGGCTCGCTCCATATTTTCTTTCATTTTCTTCAGGTTGCTGGTTTGCAATTGAGTAGCAGTTGGTGAGCTACTTGGTTAGGCGTTACAGCAGTAATTCGTTTTGGTGGAGCTTTCTCAGCATCTAGTTTTGTTATTGTTGACCAGGCTTTTTTGCTGTTGTGGGTGAGATTGACATTTGTAATAATCTCAGTCCAGCACTGTTTTCGTTCTCCACTTATCAAAGCCAGCAGTCTCTCCCCAAGTTCAACAGTTCGTTCGGTAAATGGGTCCTGGATGTAGCCATTTTTGTGGTCTTGGTATAGATGTTTACTTTTTTTTTTTTTTATTTATTTATTTATAATATTTACAGGACGAACACTTACACTACTTACAATACTAATATTATACTTACATACATATATATTGCACTGCTTATACTTACAGTATTTATACAAGCAAGCAGGACAAACACTTACACTACTTACAATACTAGCATTATAATTTTTTGTATTAATAATTTTTGTTTTTTTACTTACAAACCGCTTCCTCTACTTACACGACTGTACTTACATTATTTACATTACAATACTTGCGCTATTTACAAAACAATATTTTCACCTCTGTACTTACCAATATGATACTTAAGTTACTTACAAACCAATTTTTACACTACTTACAATGCAGTGATTACACTACGACAGATAAGGTGACAGCACCCATTTTTGTTATTCTACTATCACTGGAATACACAGCAGATCAAAACATTTGACTTGACAACTTAGTCAACAACGCAATCACAAACACAACTGCAGGTTCTCGCCCACGCCTCGCATCACTCAATCTGTATTTATTGATTAAAAATTTATGTTTTTAAAACAGGACCATTTCTCTTTGAAAACATGCATGGAGTTAGATGTTTACTTTCATCAGTCAGCCCTGGGATAAATTTTTTCCATACCATTGACTGAAACGCTTCGCAGCACTCCGGGACAGGTTTTATGTCTCCGATACGTTGCTCAATCTCTGAGGTGAACTTTTCCCATTTGCCTTTCCAAAAGTTAAATCTTGGTACTGGAGTAGTCACCACTTGTCTTAGTACTGGTTTGATGTTAACCATTATTGTTCTATACTGAGATTTGGGTATAAGTTGGTGTGTTTGAGGAATATCTTGAAGACACGAAGACTAGATCTGGGTTATACTCTCTTCTCCAGCGTGCGCTTTGGAAGGAAGGCTTATCCTTATCACGATGTATAAAAGAAAGGTCATTTGTCAGTGCCCATTCCTCCACAGTCTCTCCATCTCTATTGTTGTTGTCGTAGCCCAAGATGATGTTGTGACTGTTAAAGTCACCTAGGATTAGGTGAGCTTTCCCACCAATTTCGCAGTCAGCAGGCCATATAAAGGGTGTGAGTGGTAGTTTATAAACAGATATGATGTTTATGTGTTCTGTTTCCAGCTGCAAGATGTCAATGCCGCTGTTTGTGAGATCTTTGTCACGAGCATATACGGCACTTCCATAGACATGACATGGGTGATGGATAATGAGGTCAAATCCTGGTATTGTTGGGGGCGCAATACTAATTAAAATCGTTAACTATGAACTTTCCTTATTGCCCACTTGGTTCAAAGCTAGCTAACCAACTCTGTATCGTGATAAGACAAAATTTCTTTTATTTCACTCTCCGATAGTATCTCTATCCCCATCGATAACAATAGACTAGAGGGAGTAGAAAACACAAGATTTTTAGGTGTCATAATCCATCAAAACCTCAGTCACATGTTAACCACACATTAAAGCAATTTCTTCCAAAGTTGCTAAATTCATCGGGATCACTACCAAATACTCTATGCAAATTATATAATTCTCTAATACTCCACTACCTAGAGTACTGTTCCATCGTTTAGGCCTCTAATTATCCCTCTCATCTACAACCAATCTTTCATCTTCAAATGAAAGCCCTTAGAATCATGAATCACTCTGATCTCCCCCAAGTACACATACCTACCCTCTATTTAGCACATGGAACATTCTTAATACATTCAATATTTATAAGCAACAAGTTAAGTCTCTTGCTTCGTTTTCCCTCATATGCAAAGGCTCTTGCCTATTCCTTTCTTGTCTCTCTTCAAACTTAATTCTCCATACTCATAAATACTTTGTCTTTACGGGCACAGGGTACCCGAATTTGAAATGGCATTCCTCTCTCATTACGCCATTTTTAAACTGTGTCGAAAGTGGGCTATACGACTTTACCCAGAATGGGTTCCGCGGACGGACGGACGGACGAGGACGATTACATGTTAAACCCAACATATTTTTGCTGCCTTGGTCATCTAATGGGGCCCCCACACAGTCAATGGATTCTCGTCATACAAAGACCTGGAAAATACCTCGCTTTTGTAGCAGAGGAATAAATCCATGTACAGTGGTAGTAGATGCATTTACTGTGAGCTGGATAGGAGAAAACAACTAGGTTTTTCCTCCTTCATTTCTAATATCCCACATGCGTAACAACCCTGAAGATGGTGCTGTCATTGTCCCAATGTGGTGCACCATGGTGGCCTCTTCTTACAGTAGATGGGCATCAACCCATGCCTTGGATTGTAGACTGGTTAGACATTCCTTTTGGTGACGACACTTTCATCCCGACAGTGTAACATAGATGCTTGTTTGGAACAGGCACAGTAATATATAGATTTAGCCAAGCCTAAAAGCGGAGCTCCCTGGTTATTTATTCTTACTGCCTGTAGGTTTAGTGAAAACAAAAGGTTTCGGATTGTCCGCGTTTTGATGTTTCGGGTTGCTGCTTTAATAATTAAATCATTTCTTTGCTGTCTTCTATAGAAAAATTTATTGCCTAAATAGTGAACTCCACAGTAAATTTTACGCTAAAAACCGATATCGCATGAATCACAAAGGGATGAGTAGGATATTGGTTTTTCGAGTGAACTTTACTCCACCAGTTTGGCAATGAATTTTTCTTGAACCGCATGAGTTTTAAAAGAAAACAAGTACACCCCCAACGAGCGAATGGAAAAGGAAAAAAGCCATTTCAGAGTAAACTGTCAATAGCCAGCGAATAGGAATCACGCTAAAATTATGCACCAGTCATTTGAAACCCCCGCCCCCCCCCCCCCCCCAATTCGGGCCTTAGCGGGGGATTGCGGGGACTTTCACCTCGTATCCATTTCGGTTCCCCGGTAGGCGGGGAATTCGCTGGATGTCACGGTCTTCGCATCCCCTACCGGGGGAATTATAAAGCGGAGCAGTCACTCCTTGGTCAGCGGTCTTCATTTTCGCGCCTCATAGTAAATTTGCATACATTATTGTCGTTTTCTTGACAAACGTGGATTCTGGTCTGGATAATAATGCATTGTAAAGTCTCTTATCGCCATAGACCGAAGAAGGCTGTTGTAGCCGAAAATCTTGAAAGTTTGATCGACAAAGGTAGGCACATTTTTTATGATATTGTATGCTCTGGACTCATTGTTCTCGAATGAATCGTTCCGTTTGAGTTTAATGTTCGCGAATGAAGATTGAAAGAATCGTCCCGGTATGCATGTCCTTTTAACCCAAATTTTTTTATTCTTTTGTTATGAAAATCAATTGCATGTTCTTGTATTCAAAATCTCGTGTATGCATTTTTTATGTAACGGGCAACTGGTTTGGGTTGGTACATTTCGAAATGTACCTCCCAACTGGTTTTGACCTATGACCTATTTGATTATATCACAAATAGAGCTTTAAGTTATGTCTATTAATATAACTATTTACATCTATTGAAGCGTATTTTATGAGGACTGCTTTTTCTTGTGAGTTTACATGCTTTCTATGTGATGTTCGTTGACCAATAACTACGAAGTAAGGTTTTATTAGTCATGGGTTGAAGAACCTTGCTTTTAGTCATATGTCAGAGAGTGAAAATTCGGTCACTTGAACTCTGGAGCTTCGGTTGTTTTTAAAAGAAAAATGGATAAAAAATCTTCTAAAGGTATTTTCATATGCATGCAAGTCATGAGCTTTGAAATAATTCTGTGCTCAGGAAAAAGAAAACTTGGAATATCGATAGAGGACGTAAAAATTTACCTAGAAGATGGCACGGAAATTGATGAAGATGAGACGATGCTGGCTCGTGAAAATGGATCAGTGTTTGTGTTTTGGCCTGGTGGGGAGAAATGGCAAATGCTGTCATCTTGTACTTCCTCAAGTTGGGAACATTCAGGAGTCAAAGGGGATGGGATGGCGAACAGCAAAGGTGATTTTATTACTTGAGCTTTTCATTTTTTATGCAGGATAACTTAACTTACAGGACTTAAAGTGGCACAATACGTCATCTCTTTTAGAAAAAGGTGTATTTCACCTTTTTTTTGTATTTGTACCTAATTAATTCTAATCATTTAATTTACAAATAGTTATCTTTATCCCATGTAGGGTCCACAAGCCAACAGCTCACCATATGTACAACACATGATAACGTAACTCTGGGACCTCCAACCATAGTAAGTTGATCTTTTTAACCATAACTAAGTAGAATAACTTGACCAGCCAAAAAGTTGTGACAACTTTTAAAATTATTTGATAGCTTTTTCTATGCTTAGGTATCAGATTGCCCCATTGTGGAAAAACACAATGTCGATATTGATGTACAAACAATAGAGAAGGACAGCAAAATCTACAAAGACCTGAAGCCAGGAAGTTTTCTATTTGATTACAGAAGTAAGCTTAATGATGCAGCCTTGAACATTGCTCTGGACAATCCAACACTCATTTCAAATAAGGGCACACTTCTTGAGCGCGCCAAAAGAAAAGTAGAGGCTGATGGGTACGTGTATAAGAAGAAAAATCACGCTCTTCATCTCTTAATGCACCAGAGCCTGCAAAATCTGTCAAAATGAAGCCAAGTATTAGAGGCAAAAAACTAGAAGAAATCAGCGAAGATCTAGAGGAAGTTAGAAAGGAAATATTTCACTTAGAGAGATCAAGAGAAAAAGCAAGGAACCTGAATGCAGATGAGCGGGCACTCCGGTTAACTAAAGAAATGGATCCTCTACGGGTCAAAAAACGCCGCCTAGAAGAAGAGCTACTTCCTTTGCGGAATAAAGATAAGAAGAGTTCAAAAGACAAAGAAAGGAGGCAAAGGAAGGGCAGAACACCCCCACCTGGTGAAAAGCCATTGAAGGAACCTACCTCTTGCAAGAAAGGAAGCTTGGATCTCTTTCTCATGCAAATTGAAGGTAAAGGGCAGAGCAGCAGTAACTCAGCAGGACAAGGGCAAGGAGATGATGATGCCACTGATCATCAACAGGGTGATGAAGAAAGCAGCAGTCAGAGCAGTGGTAACTCATTAAGACAAGTGCGAGGAGGTGAAGCCTCTGGTCATCATCGGGGTGAAAAGGAAAGCAGTCAAAGCAGTGGTAACTCAGCAGGGCAGGTGCAAGAAAGTGACGCCTCTTGTCGTCCTCAGGGTGAAGGGCAGAGGAGGTCACCATCATCACCTCAAACAGATGATTCTTTTTTAGTCTAGGGTCTGGACAGTCACTCGACTGTCCAGACTTTCAGTTGTACATTACTTTGAAAGGCAAAGTTGTATCTGATGTCAGTAGTTGTCGTAAAGCTGATGGAATTTATCAGTCCTTTTTGTCTGGTGTGACATTATCTCAATTTGTGAAGGCAAGAACTGAATACTGTTACAAGTTTCATGCCATTGGATGTTGTGAGTGCAAAGGTTTGATACAGGCAGCAAATGAAATCATTTCATCTGGGATAGTTGATCTTGCCAATACCTTTCACAAATGATTCCAATCTGTGAAATATCAGTGTCACAATGCAAAGCGGAAATTTTTGCAGTTACCAGTTGTTATTTTTGAAATTAGTGCAGAAGGGAAAGGTTCCCAGAGGCTGCTTATGATTGAGCAACAAGCAGGTGTGAACTATGTCACATTTGTGTCTTTGTTCCACGAGCTGATTCCATCTTCCAATGTATCAGGTGGGATTAATAAGGCAACCCTTGATGGACTGTGCAAATTAGCTACTACAGAGTCCGACCAAAAGTTGATTAAGTATGCTGCTTGTGCCTCAAAAAACCTGTCTGTGAAGAACGCAGCACACACTTATGGGATTTCCAATTATGGTGTGCCGAGAAGCGACGTCGAAGGAGCCCTACAAAAAGCCTATGAAATCAGAAAAGAGGTGATGGAAATTGCTGCAGTTGAAGAACGAGCATTTCTCAGAACACTTGGCATAGATGTCTCAAGCAGCAGTGAGTCAGAGCTGGATGATTCTTCTACTTCATGTGAGTGGGCTAGTAAAAGTGAAGAATCAGACACAAACAGTGTTGACATGACAAAACAAAAAACCTATCAAGAAGCACAATCACATGGAAATGTAGGTGACAACAGTATTCTCTCTCCAGGCATACAAGGTGAAGACATAATTCTAGAGGACTCAGTAAAGGAAGTCAGCTGTGGTCAAACGCAATTAGACTTAAACAGCAACACAGAGGGCTTTCAACATACCACACAACGGCTGGATCCAGATGCTGGCCTTAACAAGGAAGGTGCCCAAGCTCTAATTTTCACCCCTACTCATGACCATCTTGCTTTGATGCTGAGAGAAAGCAATTTGAATTGGTTTGCGTTTGTTGATGAGTTGATCATTCTTTTGAGGCAGTATGACAAGTCAGTCACTGAACAGGTCTTGCTTGATTTTACACACAACATTTCTTTCATGGATTTCACTGAAGGGGAGGAAAGGTTAATAGAACAATCCAGACAAGCATATTTAACTCAAAGTCGACAACAAGCTTTAGGTTGTCAAGACAACAATGTTGTTACTGACTCAGAAAGTGACAATCCAGATCAGTGGCTCTCTGTAAAGAAGCTAAATTCGCCTGAAGGGACAGAAATGATTAAGAAGCAGAGGCGCATTCTACGTTCAAGAAGAAAACGTAGAGTGGCAAAAGAAATTGCAAATGAGTGTTTGTTGAAACGAAATATTCCAAAGCGAGTTTCTTCAGTTTTAAAGGAGTTCCCTAACATAGGTACAGATATTGAAGAATAAGTGAGGAGCAGACGGTGTGGTGCGGATGCATGGAGACGGACTGGAGTGGTAACTTTTGACGGAAATAGAAAGCGAGGACCGAAGGCATCTTACAAA
>NC_090872.1:43961845-43989345 GCF_036669935.1 Montipora foliosa
ATCCGAGCATATATACAGTCACATTCTTGGGGCTCCAAACAGAGAAAGTAATGTTGATCTTTAATGCCTCATGCCCGACTTAGATCATAATCCTCCTAAACTCTTTAGTGTCTTCATAAGCAACCGTAAGAAGTGAAGCAGTCTATAAGAGGGTGAACATAACGCTGTCACTGGAACCTCTGTCCCATCAGCTGTAGTTGCCCTTGGTGATTGCGTAGGAGAAAACGTGTAATCTGATCGCTCGGACGTCCATCTGCTTTGTGTTAAAGACAGCTCCATGTTGTGGGTCAGGACCATCGCTGTATGGCGGAGAACTCGATCACTCAACTCCTGTGGGAGCGGTTCCAGCTTGAAATGATGGAAACAAAAATGAAATCAGTTATCACAGGTTAATTCAAAAGAAATATGGCGCCTAAAACGGGTATCTGGACGTTCGTATTGTAATAAATAACCAGCAGTTTTTTAAAAAAATTCTGAGATGCAAATACCTCACGAGACGACTGTTTCACGGAAAGGCCGACAGCGAAATTGTCAACATTTTTTTAGTTTCCACATAAACTGAATTGAATGATCTCAGTCCCTTTCGGAACTTTTCGTACTCTCCACATGATAGGACGCATCGGAATAAGTTGCCCCTAGAAGGGTTGCTGAACGTTGTACCCTATCCATCCTGCTGCGCATCATCGCTTTCCCGTCTGTACCAAGGTACCGACAAGACTATTTAACAATTATTCCACAAGGGCACGTTCGGTATAATCATCTCATATACAACAAACGCGAGAGGAATCATTGCTTTAATAAAAGCCCACAAAGAATGGATAAATCTTTGCTAAAAACCGATTCGAACAGTTACTTATAGTATACTCAACAAAATATCGCGTTTTTGACTGGTCAATGACGATTGAATAAAGAGGTTATAGAGTGCAAAAGAGCCGGGTTATAGGGTGATTTGGTTGAGTATATAATAAATAAAAAATCGTATGAACTTGCTCGTCCATTTCGTGATTTATGGTCGGTCACTCGTGATCGTTTGAAAGTTTTCAAATTGCACTCGGCTGCAGCTCGTGCAATTTTGAAACCTTTCAAAACATCACTCGTACTCATAAATCACGAAATGCACGAGCGTTCATACGATTTCCAATACTTATATTTGCAGACCCTGGATAATATCTCATATAGCTCATAGAGCGTCCTCCGTATGACCTTGAAAGAGTGTTCGCAACTTTGTTTCACGACCAATGTTTGGCAAGATTAAAACAAAGCTTCTACTTATTCCCGCCGAGGAAAACTACTAAAAATGCAGTCAACCGTTTGATTGCCCAATCACATCACTGCATTTCAAATGACGTCAAAGCGACACTTTTCAGAAAGCTCCATGGAGAGATGACTTTGTTTGCATCCGCGTTCACTAAGCCAATGGAAATTTGCGGTCGTTTGCTTTTGTTCGATATAATCCAATAGCCCACTTTCGATATATTAAAATTCAGTGAGGAATAAATATAAAGATTTGTATGAGTTTATTCCCCAGAGCCTCAAAATGATGTCTTTTGTTTAGGAGTGAATTTTATCATATCAAAAGTGGTTTATTAAATGTTTTGCATTTTTGTTTACGTTCAGTTTTCGTCACTTTATTAGCTCATATACCATGGTGGCTAAGCCAAATTGCATTGTCCAATTATCTAGTTTTTAATAATATTTGTTACCGGTGTGAACTATGACTATGACTATGACTATGGTAGGCTGCGACAGCCTTTACACAACTTATTAGCACGAAATTGTAAACTATATGACTTAAAACTCTATGGTTGTTGCAGGTCACATGAACAGAACTATACTCTTAGACGAAGAAAGAAGTTAACGACTCATAGACCTCGACGGAAGGAAAGTCGTATTTGGCTTCAATTACCTCGCATATGGTAGTTATCAAACATTCTAAAGTACCTCTCTCACCCTGGAAAAGAAGCAAAACGTGTTACCTTATACCTTACGGCCGCAGTAAACTGTTTTCAAACAATCTGAGTGCATAAAAGGCGCAAACGAAAGATGGGAGTGGGAAACCAAATGACGCACACCTTAAATCGGCACCCCACCCCACGGCCCTATTGCTAAAGTCACCTTAAAAACACTCGCGAATCACACCGAATGAAAACTTTACAGTCATGCACTCAAGATGCAGGGAACGCTTTCATTGGTGTAAACCCTTATTTTATTTTACGAAGATCGTCGGAAATTATAACATTGAGCCCATGGAAAAATGAAGAAGCTTACCGACTACATCATTCAGGCCACATTTGAATGTGACAAAGATAATGGAGATTACTGTTTTACTACCAACATCATTCGGCTTCAGCTCCATGGGCTGAGATGATTTGCGCAACAGACTTCAAAACGGTCCGCATCGAAGATTTTAGATCCATCATTTCAATCTCAGTGTCTTTTTATATCAACAGTTTCATCATATTCGAGACTTTAATACCCCTTATATATGTTTTTATTGTACTCCAAAAAACAAAGGAATTAGATTATTTCCAAATGGAGATTTGATTATTTGTTCGTAATTTGGTCATGATTACTGCATTACATGTGAGACGGTGTAGCAGTAAAACTTACACGACCAAGTCGTCTAACAGCTCCTATGGGATCATCGATGTTCTCTTCCAAAAGCGATACATCTTTCTCTGTCAGAACAGGCTCCTGCAAAAAAACAATGTATCATAACTCTCAATTTTTTTGAGAAAAGTAGGCAAAAGCAGAGCCATTCAGTAGGAAGGTCAGTCAAAGAGTCACTCTTCAAACAAAAATGGTCCGATAAGGAGGATCACCAAAAGTGGTTACGTGGCAATGTATGCCGTCTGTAAGTAAGCACGAACAGCACTTCATGTGATTTATTGCAATTACCGCTAGCTCAGCAAGCCAAGCCCAGAGCAAGCGAGTCAAAATCCATGGATCAGCATCATTGCTTACTTCCTCCCATGAATCTGAGCTGTTCAGTTTCCGCTGAAAAAACAGGAAACAGAAGATCTCACAAAGAGCAATGTGTTCAGTGAAAATATTTTGGAAAACTGCTTAAGTTGAGGGATGAAATATTCTGGCTTAATGCATAGAATTTAAGGATCCAGTTGGTTAGACCTTTTCAGTTTGAAAGCTTTTTGGGTTGAAGCGAACACTTTTCCCTGTAAGTGTTTGATCCCCGAAATGCGATAACAATTTTTTGGTCCAAGGACTATTCTGACTTGTAGGATAGTTCTGTGCTAATTATACTTTGATTTATTACTCCACACTCTATAAAGCAGTAGAACAATTAAATAAACCTGAAAGAATCGTCGAAAGTAGGATGGCGCAGCGGTGAGGGCACTGCTCCTCCCACCAATGTGACAAGGCCCGGGTTTGATTCCCAGGCTCAGCGCCATACGTAGGCTTAGCTTGTTGGTTGTCTACTTTTTGAAAAGTTTTTCACTGGGTACTCCGGTTTTCCCTTCCTCAAAAAGCAACTACAGTGGAACCTCTCCTTTGGGACACCTCCATTCAGGGGACACAGGATTTGGCCCCGAGAAAAATGTTCATACTAATCTCTGTATCCAAGCCAACTTCTATTCAAGGGACCCCTCTATTAAGGGGACACCTGCCTGGTCCCAAGGGTGTCCCTTGAGAGGACGTTCCACTGTATATGTGTTGATTTGATTTCTATACAATGTCCTCAATTGGTGCCTCAATGCTAAATACTATCGACACCTAAAAAAAGTTTATTGTCATTATCATTATTATTATTAATAGTAACAGACTTTTACTGTTTAATAGGTGCTTATTAAGTAAGTTAAATTTAAAGAGGCATAATACTTTACCTGGTTTTCAATAATGACTCATAGGTCACCACAGAGGAAGGTACGGTTCTTATGGTGAAGTTGAAAAGATTTTCCTGATTCAGTTAATTTGGCATTATTATCAACAAGCGCGGCCAAATGACGTCTGTAAAATGCGCCTTTTTTGCGGGCCAAACGGGAAATGCCCGGGCTGAAAATGCATTTGCCGCCCTGATTCTGACTGCCTGCAGAGAGGTCAAACAACTTCGCTCCACAAATGAGAACCTGGGGATACCATTTCAATGCCAGAGTTTGCGCGAATTTTTGTGGATGAGTTTTTTTTGCTATTTTTTTTCTCAATTTTTGCTCTTGTTTAGCTGATCATATTGTACAAAATGTAGCAACAAGTTTCCATACCTTAGTTTCATGCTACATCTCTGTTAAAATTCTTTTATCTTTTTAAATGAATTTGTATGATTTGGCCTCGCTCTGCTCGGGTGTAAATGATGCTACTTGGGCCACAAATAAACCATATGCCCTCCAAAAGTCATGTGATTGTCCTATTACTATTGAGCCATCACCAAGTCCAATAAACAAGGGCAAATTGTTCGCGTTTAACAATGTTTGTAATCATCTTGAAATTCTGATTCATTCTGAGTTCAAGTCCCGTTGACGCCTGCCGGGATATTTACCAGGCTTTCTTGCAACTGCTCAAGTTGGGTTATCAACTGCGATGCTTATTTTCGCTTTAATACAAGAACCGCAGTAAAAATATATCAATTCATATATTCTCTAACATAAGAATAGCCTTCAGTGTATTTTACAAGTGTTCTATAAGGATTAGAGTGTTCTCACTCACGTGATCAGTAACCTCGTTTTTCCACCGAAACAAAAGAAAACGTTTGCATGATAATACAGCTCACCTCCCTGAGGATTAGTTGGGAACACCATCTGCATCATGGCCGCCGTTCCATTGTTTAGGAACACCAACACGTGACATCACGTGAAAACACTCTACAGTTAACAAACTCACCTTTATTTTCTGCACTCGATTATTGACGCTGCTATCAACGCATGCGCTAGATGCCAGGCACTTTGCTACCCGGAGTCTGTCCTCAGTTGTTGATTGTTCTGATGCATTCTGCTTCAAGGAGTTGTAAAAACTCTTCTCGGCCGTTTTATTTCCTTCTGTCGCATCAACAGTAGATTCAGAATCTAAACTTTGCTGGTTTTTTCTTCTACCTTGTTTCTTTTTATTTGGTGTTCTATTTGAAAGGTTAATTGGTTCTAGTTTCATCCTACAAACTGAAGGAACAAGTCTTGCATCACAACTGTACATAAAACCAGAATCTGAGGCACGCCTTTCGTGAATATCCTTCTTTGGATGGTTTAACAGATCCAAAAGGCCTTCTCCGGTATGTTCAATATTTTGTGTGTCGTTAATCTCATCAACTGCGTCCCAACTTTGGGCATGTTGCATTGACGAAGTGTGAAGTAATTGAACGCTTGAGTCTACATAGGGATTGTGTTTCAATGCGCTTATAATATCTTCTGAAATAGAAGGTTGAACAGCTTCTCCAGCCGAGGAGTCCTTTGTGGCATCACTTTCATCCACCTCGGCAAACACAGCTTTGACTTCACAGAAAAGAACCATTGTTAAAGGACTTTCCGCGCTCTTTACTGCTGCTAACTCAAGCAAACGGCAGCAACACACGTATACTACCTGAAAAACAAACAAAAAATAGTGGTTAATATAGAAAAGGTCCAATCTGAATTATTGTCTGATACCCTTTCTTCTAAAAGTGAATCTCTAAATAGAGGCCATCAGCTGTGAAAAAAATATGACGAAGCGTTTACTCAGAGTCTTATCAATTATATTGGGAAAGAACTTGTCACTGGACACTATTAAAGTTGAGAGCGTTTCACTGGTTTAAAATTCTTCATAGAATGTTATACTAACGTCATGCTTTTCAAATTTGGCTTGGTCAACTCCTCTTTATCTTACTTCTGTTGCGAGTAGTTGGAGACATTAGAGCATTTCTTTTTTTATTGTGAAACACTTTTGGAATAATCTCAACAAGATACTTAGATCGCAAAAGCTAGTTTCTACCAACTTAACTTAAAGATAACAGATATTTTATTTGGGCATTTTTCACCATACAATAGTGATGACAATATTCTTCTTCATTACATTACTCTTGAGACTAAATATTTTGTTTGCTCCAAGTTAATAAGAACTCCTCTCTCCGACTACTAGCCTTTTACTAGCAACAACACACCAAGAAGAATGTTTCATTGCGGGAAAAAGATATAATCCTATTTTCCGTGGAGGACTCGTATACCATGCCCCTTTTTTCCCTGTTCTCACGTATTCAGCGTGCAGTTCTGGGTCCGCGGGGACGTATTACGTCACCACATTCCTCTAGTTAGTTACAAGGACTTCAGATCTCGCTCCTCCATGTTCTGCCTTAGAATGCGACATTGCCTACTTCGCTTTGTTTCGTTTTGCGCGTGTTCATCGCTGCCCCGTTTCTTTAGTTTTCCATGGCGGATCAGGTTCCTGCTGCTGCCGTTGATAATGCACCTGCCATTCAAGCTCTTGATGGTCAAGCTCCCCAAGACAACCATCCGGTTCAGGCTTGGCAAGATTACGCTTTAGCTACCCAAGTTCAGGCTGTCGGTCCCGTTCAACCCAGAGAACCGGCTGCCGAAATGGTGGGTAGTTTCATTCCTTTTACGGTTTGCTTATTTTTCGTCCCAGTTGTTATCACAAGTTCATTACCACCTGTGACTAGGCTTAGGCTCGTTTGTTTCACAGTTGCGCTAGATTTTGTAGTTTTACCGCTCTTATACATCATGGTATGGGATTTCTATGTTCTAGTTTTCCAGTTGCCACGACAAATTTAGCTGCTCTTGGGAGTTTGACTCAAGTTTTAGCCGTTCTAGAGAAATTGTTTTCCCCGGATTTTGGCGTAATAGCGAGTTTGTCTCACCAGTGTTACACTGTTCATGCGGGTGTCTCTCGCTGGTTGTTAGTGTTTATAGCGTCCGTGCCTGGCTGGTTTTTGATGATATAGTGAGTGTGCCTTGCTGGTCATTACCATTATAGCAAGTGTGTCCTGCTAGTTTTCAATGTCATTCCGAGTGTCTGTCGCAGGATGTCAGCATTTTAGCGAGTGTGTCTCGCTGTATGTTTGCATTATAGCAAGTGTGTCTCGCTGGATGCCAGTGTTCACGCTGGTGTGTCTCGCTGGATGTCAGCGTTACAGCGAGTGACTGTCTCGCTGGATTTAACATTATAGCGAGTGTGTCTCACTGGTCCTTTCATTATAACGAGTTGTCTCACTGGTTGTTAGCTTTATAGCAAGTGTGTCTCGCTTGATGTCAGTGCTATCGCGTGTGTCTCGCTGGATGTCAGCGTCACAGCGAGTGTGCCTCGCTGGATATTAACACTTATAGTGAGTGTGTCTTGCTGGTCTTTTCATTTTAGCGAGTTGTCTTGCTGAATGTCAGCTTTATTGCGAATGTGTCTGTGGATGTCAGTGTTCTCGCGGGTGTGACTCGCTGGATGTCAGTGTTACAGTGATTGTGTCTCGCTGGATATTAACATTATAGGGAGTGTGTCTTGCTGGTCTTTTCATTACTGTAACAGCGAGTTGTCCCGCTGGATGTTAGCTTTATAGTGCGTGTGTCTGGCTTGATGTCAGTGTTATCGAGACTGTGTCTCGCTGATTGTCAGCGTCACAGCGAGTGTGCCTCGCTGGTTGTTAGCTTTATAGCGAGCGTGTCTTGCTGGTTGTCAGCACCACAGCGAGTGTGTCTCACTGGTTTTTCATTATAGCGAGTTGTCTAGCTGGATGTCAGCGTTATAGCGAGTGTGTCTCGCTGGATTTCAGCTGTTCGAGCAAGTGTGTCTCACTGAATTCTACCTGTTTTTGCACGTTTTTTCCTACCGAATGAAAGCGTTATGTTAAAGGGAGATGGTTGCACCGGTTCTTAGGTTTTTCTTGCGAGGGTGTCCCGCTGAATTTGTTGTTCTTGATCTCTAAGAAAGCTGGTCTCACGAGAGTTTTGCGTTTTTGTTTTCCAAATTCACCAGTTTGTCTTGCGAGATTTCGTATATTTTAGTTCCTTGATTTAGCCTCTTTATCTGTCCCGCCACCTCTGTTTACCTAGTTCGATCTCGCGGAATTTATTTGTTTTGGCGTCCATTTAATTAGGCAAGTTTGTCACCGTGTTTTAAAAGTTGTCATAGCGAGTTCCTTCATGAGCTTGTCTTGGTTTATCGACTTGCCTTGTTCATTGTGTTGGATTTTTTCGCTGTCTCTTGTTGGACTTATTTATATTTTTTATTCTTCTTGTTGTTGTTGCCCAATTTCGCTAGTTTTTATATAGCGTTGGACTTAAAGAGCTTAAAGAGCTTTTACAGCTAACCTACTTTGTGGCATTTTGATATTCCTTTATTCCATGTAGCGGGTTTGTCTCGTTGGGTTTTAGCTGTTTAAGCGAATTATTGGCTTAGCGTCACGTCTTCTGTATGTTAAGATACACGTTTCGTGACTGCTGCCTGCAATTTTGTTTTTTCAGGATCTCGCTACCTTGCAAAAGGTTCCGTCAACTCTGTCCTGGACATGGCACGCCAATTGGCGAGTTGTCCAATTGCCTTGGTCAATCCATATGCGCTCGTTGCTGCCCTGGAACAATTAGCGGACGTATCCCGTGAGACAAATCACCCGAAGCGTAGAAGATTTGAAGCCATTTCAAACAGTGCCAATCCCTTGTCCGAGAGGCTAGGCTTGCTACCGTGGCCATTCAAATGCTTGGGGACAAAGAGGAGAAACAAGTGGCCGGCCAAATCCACAAGCTCTACAAATCTAGCTCCTTTCATCCATCAGTTTTGAGTCCATACCCTCTACCAGGGCAGTTCCCGCACTGTTATGCCACTCAGTCCAGCCAGTCTCCTACAACTCTTCGAGCTTTTGGAGGGAGGCATAGAGCCCAAGTGCGGGGAAGGTGTTTTCAATGCCGGAAGACGGGACATTTTGTCAAGAATTGTCCTGATTTGAAAGGTCGTTAACGTCTTCCTTGTTGCCTGTCCCAGAGTGTGGAATAAAGAATATCTGTCGCTGACTTGTATTTATTTTCACGATTTGCCTATTATCTGTGCCCACTTTATTCGTTCGCATCTCGCCACTTCTCTGGGTGGACTTCTGGGTGAAGCTTCCTCAAAGGGATTTCCTAAAATCCTTTATTACCCTGTCCCTCAACAGGGTATTTCGGGGTGCTTCACTTTGGGGTTTTACCTCTCCCGTTTTGTTCCTTTCTTTTCTAGACCAATCCAAAGCGTCTCAAAACCTTTCACATTTGTCCAGAAGAAGCTGTTTCTTGTCCAATGTTGGTCCATTAATGTGATTGGAGGGGTGAGCCCCAAAGCATAGCAACCCCGATGCCGTCTCCTGTGTATAGTTTCTTAATGCTTAGCAAAAGCCTCTGCTAAAGATGTCCTGTTTAGGGATCCAGAAAGCTTTGTAGCCGGAGAAATTCACAGACATGTCGCAGAATGGGAAAAAATCGTGGGTTCCTATTCCAAACAACAGGAGGTCTTGCATTACATCAGACATAAGATCAATGTTAAAGAATTTTTCGTCCCATTCCGGGGGTATTTTCAAAGCTCGTTCTATAGTACTGCTACACCTCCAAAGATAGTCTTCCCTAACAATAAGTCTTGCATCGGATTTGAGCGATTTATTTCTGTCACCATCATGCAACGCTTAAGAAATGTTCCCTTTCCATTTGGGGAAGGGTTGGCTCACTTGATCCTCCTCACCTCGTTACGCCCATCACAGTTTAACCATCTTAGCTAAGAATGTGCCATGACGAGCGCTTCTTAAATTTGTGGACAAAGGACTTACCTTTGAAACTCGATTACATTTCCGACCTCCCTAGGTACGTGGGAAAGTTTCATTTCCAAACGACGTTGGACGATAAGGATGGGTATGACCTGCTTGCTCTCTCCGAGGATAGTTACACCTTTTTTGGCCTGGAGTGGCAGGGATGGTATTTCGTTTTCCGCACAATCCCCTTCGGCTGGAAGGCTAGCACCTATTTGTACCACACAATTGGCCAATATATTGATCACAGGCACATCGGACAGCTTGCAGTTTCTAACTCGTCGCTTGTTGTATCTCCTTCATGGTCTGACTTTGAGTTCGCTGAGGCGGCGGTGTTCATATGTGCTGCAGTTCTTGTTTCATTAGGTTATTTTCTGGGCCTTTCAAAGTCCACGCTTATCCCTTCCCGCATTGCCACCATTCCTGCACTATATGATGACACATATAACTTTTGCCAGAGGTGTGGATTCGGGAGAGAGACTATACCCACTCCAGACTCTTCTTCGTCCATAAGTGTTGATCTCAAGACCATTAATGACAGACTTGCCGAACTCAAGTGGACCAAGTCAGCTAGGCCTTATGAAAAACAGAAAACGTCTCTTCAAAGTGAACTCATTAGTTTTCTTGCATCCCTGTCTATTCCCAAGCTTCTCCCTTCTGCGTCTTCTATGGACATCTTGAAATTACTTGTATGGAAAGACAGGTCAGGTCGCACCAAAGTACATCAGACTTCCTGGCCGGAGATAGGCAAGCAAAAGACTTCTTCTTGTGATGTCCTTCAGGATTATCCGCTGGAACGGTAGAAAGTCTCATCGGAAAGCTTTGCGCTATTTCTACAGAGGCTACACTTCCGGGGGGGGGCAATTTTGAGCGTTATTTGTCCATTTCAAAACTGTTAAGAATAGATCTTAGTAAAGGATATTTATTTCGTGCCACCAAAGGAAATAGTGTTCTTAAGGACCCATTCATGGGTTCAGCGGTTCATATCAGATTGAAGATGTACCTTCGTGCTTTAGATAGTGATGCGAGACTCCTCATAGTTCACGTAGTGGTTGCATATAACACTACTTTCCCTGGGGGACTCGTATAACATGCCCCTTTTATCCCTGTTCTCACGTATTCAGCGTGCAGTTCTGGGTCCATGGGGACGTATTACGTTAACACATTCCTCTAGTTAGTTATAAGGACTTCAGGTTTCGCTCCTCCATGTTCTGCCTTCAAATGCGACGTTGCCTACTTTGCTTCGCCTCACCCTCATCCCGGCAGCGATAAAAACTACCCTCTTTCCGGGAGCTACCCGCTCCCAGTGGCCTCAGGCTGATTCTCCCATACCTTATCTTACCCTGGGCATTGTTTGCGGGTACCCCAGTGAAAATATAACACAATTTTACGATACAAACGGGAGCCCCTCTTCTCGTTAATGTAATAATACCCATCATGTCAATGTTATTTACAAATGTGACAGGCGCTTGGCAACAGGCAAAGGGAAATCAGACGCAAAACTTGAACCTGCATCCTTGTAACATCATTCCAGTAATGCAGCAGTTCTCGTAACGTGCTATTGATTGGTATTGTAAGCAGCTTCTATTGCTTTTTTAGTCTAAGTCATTGTAAATGTTTCAATCGCTTAGACTTTCGTTTTTGGTTAGGGTAGTGAGCCAATCACATATAATGTCGAGAGAGCTGCTACATCACCCCATCAGTCAGATGCTCTAAAACTCTGAATTATATTACATTGTCAAGCCAGCACTTTGCAGTTTTAGTAAGAGCACAAGACTGCTGTTAGATCATGGATTTGATTCCTCAACTGTTCCTTTCCCGTTGCCAAGCAACTAGCATAATTATCGTAATTATCATCTTTTTCACGGCCAGGCAAATGGCATCTCCACCACCACCAGTAGTTGCTAAATAAAGTAAAAGTCGAACTTTACAAAACCACCTGCCTTCGTCACATTATAAAAACATCGTTGACTTCTCACACAGTTATCAATCATTTTCTAAAGTCCACATTAGAAAGTGGTAAATACCCAACCAGGCGTGAAACAATGACTTAGTTTTAACTAATTTTCTATTCATCAAAAGGCGAATGAAAGCATTGGATTTCGCCTTTCTTTGTCACGAAACCTCTCTTACTGACGTTCTTAAGACGTGCATCTATTTCTAACCTTAGGAATGTGTTTAAGGTTCCGTGCTTCCATTCCATGCAAAAGATGCTTCTGTCGCTTCAGGTACTGCTGTAGGGTAAACCTTTTAGCGCCAGGAGCACTGTGAAAAACGAAACAACCGCCACTTGTTTTGAATCTTATTTCTTCCAACCAAATAAATATCAGCCAACCAGGTTGAACTATGCCATACGAAACAAGCCATTGGCGGGTAAAAGATTGGCTTGATCACAAGCATCAAAACAAATGATCTAAGGTCAAGAATATTGTCAAGAATTATAGTGACGTCTGATCAGGAAGAACATCAACAGTGAACCTTACCATGATGGAAATACAACCCAAAGATAATGCAGGAAGTTTGTAAAATCAATAACACATTGAATCTGAGCTCGGGTCTGAATTGCTCTAGGCCTAAAATAAAATAAAATAAAATAAAATACTTCTTCAATGGATTTTTTGGTGGCCTGGTTAGTGGATTATTAATCAGGTCACAATAAATTATTATTATTGACAACTGTAGTGGATTATTAAAAATGTTACATCACAGACTTGTCAGGTGGTACACTATTTGAAATATATAAATATATATATATTACTATTAAACTGGTGTCACTCTGTTTCACAGTAAATATATTGAGGTTGATAATTTAACACATAAGTTGGTTTAAAAAACAAAGAAATATGAATTCCCTTCTGCAGCTGACTACTCACCTGTTAGATCTGACTTGGTGAATTGCCTATACAAAGAACAATATCAACTCAGAGAGTAAGGTCCACATCTACACCTAAAGGTCGATTTCATTTTGATTTAATTCGTTCACCTTCATATTCGTAAGTTTTTACAGATTCTATTACTGCTTAAAAAGAAATACAAAGAAGAACGAAGCTTGAGGACTGCTTGTTTTCAAGGAGGAAGGTGTGAATTTTGATCCTGATCACATGATGTGACAAGCTTTAGGAATGGCATGTGTAGCCTGCTCTTCTATATAAAATGAGATAAAATATCGTAAAAGTTGACTCTGGCTAAAAAAAGACGAATAACTTGGACGTTTCGGTTACTCCTGTAACCTTCTTCAGCAAAATGTAAATTGGTGTTATATATACAACCTTTTAATAAGTCTAACATATGCAGTTTTCCGCTGATGACGTCAAACTCATGCTTTTAAGATGTATTCAGGGATGTACAAAGGCTTCAAACAAGAAAAGAAATCTGAAAAGTTTTAGGCCTTTGTACATTTCTGAATAAAATTTGAAAGCAAGAGTTTGACGTCATTAGCAGAGAATGGCATATTTTAGACTTATTAAAAGGGTGTATATAAAAAAATTTAAAAATGCAGAGAGGATGACACCATTTTAAAAATTCTTAAGATTTTTATAAATGACTTGGAATGAAAAATGTTACCAGTGTCATTTTACGGTAATATTTGGAAACACTTCACAGACCTCTTCTGCCTCTATTCTCTTAGAAAACACAAGATAACTAGCAATGAGGACTCCAGTTCTCCCTGACAAGAAATCAAAACGTAACATTAGCAAAATTTGATGCAGTAAATTGTGCTGTGCTTGGTTTTTTCCCTATACAATGCTGGATCAAAATGTTATGCAGTCTTTTCTTAAGGTACATTAAATGTTACCACATCGTGTTAATGATCGATGAATAGATGGTCATTTATATAAAAAAAGAAGAAAAAACTAACCAAGCCCAGCATGGCAGTGTACTGCTGCCTAAAATATGAAAAAAAAGGCATGAATGTGATGAAACCAAAATCTGAAACAATGGAACATGAGAAAAATCATGGTCAAAATATTCTACAACACGAATGAATTTAGAGCACAAAATACATTTACTGAGTGTATAGTAAAACGTTGTGAGTTTCAGGCCTAATTCCTCTTGGAGCATTGTCTACTAAGCAAGTTTTCAACTGAGTTTAAATAGAATACATACCTTGCCGTTTGTTAGAGCAAATGACATAACCTTTACCATGTCCAAAATGGATTCTAAGGATCTTACACCATAATCATTCCTATCAGACACAATACCATATTGTAAAATATTAATTCTTTTGTAGAAAGGCAAAAAAGTCATGTGCCACAGCCATAATTTTTGGCAAACGGCATGGACAGTCCATACCACAACTTCACAAAAATTTAGCAAAACGATCAAGAAATCATAGAACAGTCAATTATGGCATATTTGATTGGAGTCCTGCATGCCTTGTTAGTACTGTAAACGCAATCCCCTCACTCCAAAAGGACTTTATTGGAAACATATTACATTAACAAGGTTAACCGCATGCTAGGGTAGTTTTTCTCCAAGCTAATGGCTTCTGTGGCGTTCTCATTTCCTACATTGGTATCCCAGGCAACAGAGTCAGGGGAAAAGACGTCCCCAAGACCTTACAGTTAGTGAGCAAGGTGTAAGGTCTAAGGTCAGTGTTTTTTTCATGCACTGTTCTGTTCGGTTTTGCTTAAATGATGCATACATTGCCATTCTTTTGTAATAATGTCTCATAATATTACTGATTTACAGTATGTTTCAATGGTGATGTACCATGCAGTCTACAGGAGAAACCAATAACGCTTTAGAGACCTAATGTTTAACATGATACAAGTTTTTGAAACAAAAGAATATGCTTAAGTTGTCAGTCTTAAGATTGCACAGTCATCCATCTGACCTGGTTTTTGGGTATAAAAACCCCTCCAGTTGACCTCCTAAAACATGCTTCAGAAAGTGGAAGGAGATCGTGCCAAGGAGAGTAGGCACAGGGGCACAGATATGGTTCACACTGCTCTTGGTGGAACATGGACATCATGGCATGATCTGAGGTTTGAGGGTCATCCAGTTTTCAGGAGTACGCCCACATGTACTACCCAGGAATGATTTGGTGAATGAACAAAGGTGACAGAGTGGCCTGTGCCGTTTACTCATGCCCTTCTCATGTATTGACAAAGGCATCACATCATGTCTAATGGGGTGTATTCACTAGACTAGACTTCCTTGCTCTTGCAAAGTATGACAATCTCTCATCTCTTGTAGCATGGATCCTTCTATTCAACACTGGCAAAGGACTTCATGCAGTGGCGACATGTGAGTGTTCTGGCAGCAGTTTATAAAATTCAGTGGGATACCATTATTGCCAACCAGGTTCATTGTCACAGGTTCAGCAATCAATAATCTTCCAGTATTCTTCTCGAATAAGTTGAGAAGCCTGTCACCTCAATTAATTTGCAGAGCATGACTTCTGGGCTGATATGCATGTAACAGCCATGTTGTTTCCATAGTGAAGCTCTGAGTTGAGCATCACTATGAGGAAGCTCATAGTCAGGAGCAAGGATGGCATAGTCGATTAGTGCGTGGTCTTGGTGCAAGAGGTCCTGAGCTCAATCTCCGGATCTCACATCCACGTTTCGACTTCTTTCCTTTCAGTGTAGCTTAAGTAGTACCTTTAAATACCCGTAAAACAGAGCCCTGATGGTGAGGGGGGGGGGGGGGGGGGTAGTAGAATGAGCACACCATTGACCTCAAGTTTGTCAGCTGAATTTAATACTGTTATGAGTTATCAACATAAAATATGGTCTCTCAACCCATTTCTCCGCCACAATGTCTTTGTTAATTACCCCTTCCTCACTAAGCCATTGGTTGGTGTGGTTGTGGACGTGTAGGAAACGCACAAGGAAAGGTTGGAATTCAAAGGCCTGAGAGAAAAAGGAAAAGAGCTGAGTGTATCACTGCTAAGAGATATTAGTGGGAGCTGGCCGAAAAAACAAAATCCCTTTGTCAGCTGCTGCCAGAAGAAGACGCAACGAAGAGATAAGGGAGGTAAGTTTAAGCAATGTGAAAAGAGACATGTCAAAGAGAGAGACGCGAAAGCTTAAAGAGAACTGAAGAGGCAGAGGAGACGTAGGATCTGAGGTGTGGAGAAGATGACATGGAAATTGCTGTTGGTTTGTTGAAGAACTGATCTGAACTGCTGGTTTGTTAAAGAACTGAACTGTTAGGCAGCTTAGTTTACTTAAATAATTAGTGTGTAGAAAAGTATTATTGTCTGGCACTGTTCAATAAGGTTATTAGAAACTGAATTATAGTAGTTTAAGGCCATTACATAAATTTACTCTAGTAGTAAGTTTACAATCAGTATTTCTTAAGTATTTTATCCTTGAAATCTTGTAGCTTATTAATAAAATAGTCATTAACATTTTAGGTATATGTTCTGTCTTGCGAGCTAGTTGACGAGAAGGGGTTTCTGTGTGTTTCTATCTATTTTCCATTTGTCTTTTCTTTTTTCCTTGTGTCGCAGCACCAAGGAAAAACGCATGTCACACAAACACAAGGCCAACACATCGCAGCCACATCACTGACATTTCGCGGGAAACGAAGCCAACACACTGCTCAACGTGTGACATGTATTTTGATAGTAGGCGTGAGCCGGCTGTCAGTCGACTGTTGGCCAATGTTGGTCAATGTGACTGCCAATGCATTGGTTGCAATCAAATTCATTGCCGTTACCAGACTATGGGCACCAAAACAACATTATAAAGGCTCAGCCTCCCAAGGTTATAACCCCTGAACACCTTTGCCATGGGTGTGTATGTTCCAGGCTGTTAGTAAAGAATGGGGTTTAAGCAAGGAACATTCT
This sequence comes from Montipora foliosa, assembly GCF_036669935.1. Lineage (NCBI taxonomy): Eukaryota > Metazoa > Cnidaria > Anthozoa > Scleractinia > Acroporidae > Montipora > Montipora foliosa. Next base: position 43,978,336 of record NC_090872.1, read on the forward strand.
GCATTCAAGTCAAGCGCCTTGCCTACTGGGACACACCACCAAGGTCAAATCGTAATGCTACTAAGGGCACTTTCCATTTGACAGAACTGACCGGCGAGACAGGGCATTTGGCAGGACTAACTCTACAACGCCTTCAAATTAACACGCTTCAATGATGATATACGCTCCTCTGGAAGAATACGGGAGACTATCATGCAAGTTTTCCTTCAAATTGTTGCGTGTTCTTCAGAGATGTCCAGAAATGCACATAATTAGATGTATGCTGATTTCAATAAGCGTCACGAAGTGTCCCCTTGCTCTTCTCCCCAATTTCAACATCACTCATGTCTCGGAATAGGGACAAAAAATGTCATAAAGTGTCCCCCAAATGCTGCTCTTTAAGTAAAGATTAACTCCTGCATTTACCCTAAGCTAAAAATAATGCTAACCTTTATCCTTACCTTGTTGTTGAAAAAAGGTAGCAATTGCCTAGACTTAAAGGGACACTTCGTGTCGGATGTCAAAATTGGACGTGCATCTAATTAGGTGCATTTCTGGACATAAGGTGTTCTTTGCAAACTGACGGGTCTGGCCGGCCAGTTCTGATAAAAGGAAAGTGCCCTAAAAATTATATGAAAGAGAGAAATGATCGTTGCACTTATCTGGACAATTTAAGCAATTTTCTATTATAGCAACTAAAAAATTCAGGTTCAGGTGCTAGAGGAGACAATTTAATTGCTTGAATTATTGTGGCACTCATCAGATAAAATGGCCAAGCTAAGGGGGAGTCCGGTACAACATACACTGGTATACAAAAATATCCATGCATGCAGAATTCCAAAAAAAAATAATAATAAACAGAGACTATTGCATGGCAATGGGAGTCTTGCATCTGTTCAGACGGAATTTGTTTGCATGTCTACAAGAAGACACAAGTTCATTACGCTTGTTCAAGGTCACAAGGTCAGGTCTACAGATAATGATGAAATAATGAATGATTATGGCGCTTGTAGAAATTTGCAGGAATCCATGCAGAACTGCAGGAATCCCACAATAGTAACACAATTAGATAATGTTGAATGATCATTTACAGGTTGCTTTTTCCAGTTTATTAGCCAAAGCTATCATCAATTAAGCCTGGTTCTAACTATTGACAACAGCAGAAGGACAAGTATTAGACTCTTTGCTTCTCAACTGAGTGGCTTCATAGATCAGTTGATAACAGGACTGCACCTTGCACATTTTCGCGTCGTTTGCAAGAAATTTTCAAAGATTGACTCCTGCTTCTGTGATGTTGTGCTTATCCTCTAAAGCCCTTTATCCTTGAACAACAAAACAGGTTAGTTTGAGGTTTACATGTTCGATTTTCTGAGAACTTTTTCGAAACTCAAGGACAAATTGCCCGCATATACAACAACTGCTGAACCACAAAACCATTAAGCGCTTGAGGCCCTGATTTTTTTGTGTATCCACATTTCCAGAAATCGAAGAATACAAGATTAGTGTCCCATGAACATTTAACAAAGAAATTATTAAGAAATTGCTTTTTTTGCCATCAAAAATGGGGGGTCGACTTATACACGGGTAAATACAGTAGATCGTGGGTTCAAATCCCTGGGCCATTAAAGTCACCTGAATTCTTCCGGTGTGTATTAAAGAAACAATTGCTTAAATTGTCTAGTTAGTTCGATCACTTCTCCAATTGACCTCTAAACCCTGGAATGTAATTTGTACGGTGTGAGCGAACCTTGATCATTGTTGGGAGTGTTTAGTTTTGAGTGTGGATATTCCCGAAAACAGTGGTCCTTCGAGCCGGATATTAGGGATGTGTAAGCAGAGTGTTGACAAACCAGAATTATTGAACGTTTCGAAGGACGAAAGGAAGGTTGCTCACTATGGCTGAAAAGGTGAAGGCAAACGTTGAAAAGAAGACGCGGATTAGGGACGGTCAGCGAAACATCGCTAAAAGGTTACTAGACCAAGTGAAGCAAAGACTTAAAGCGATGGAAGTGGAGTCTCAGACAGGCAGTGGGGTAAGGAGTCCGTACAAGCCCTTGAGGAGAAGGTAGAGGCGCTGAAGAAACTGGATAATCAAATCCTAGACTTGATTGGAGGTTTAGAGTCCGAGGATCTGGACATTTTAATAGAAAGAGAGATCGAGGAAAGCGATCACTTCAGAGGAGAGCTGAACCAAGTTGTATTGCGACCGGAGTACCGGTAGGTTCTGAAGCGATTACTGGAGCGTCGTCTCAAAACGAGAACCCACAGTCCACGAATCCTGAGCATAACATGAAAGCCAAGCCTCAGAAGCTTGAAGCGGGGTTTGCGCTGACCGTGGTAAACTATGACGCCGCAGTCCAAGCTCTGAAGAAACGCTATGGAAAGGAGATAGCAATCCAGCAAGCACAGGTAAAACGATTTACTCAACCTGCCGCCAGTTTACAGTGATCGAGACTTTACTTGCCTGAGGAAATTGTTTGACGAGTGCGAGTCACATTTCAGGGGATTGAAGGCCCTCGGAGTGGAAGTTCCTGCCATTATGCAGAAATTGCCGGAGAGCTTTCAACTGACGATCACAAGAGGAGAGGAGTTTTTAACCTGGTCGATGGAGCAAATGTTGCAGGCCGTTTTAAAGGAGCTGGAACTGAGAGAGGATCATTTTTATGCAATGACCTCCTCGAAAACTTTGCATTATAATAGACTTGATGGGAAGGACAATCGAGCAAAGGGCGCGACAGCCAACGCCTTGTTCACAAAGCAAGAACATGGGAATTGTGCCTCCTGTTTGGGCAAGCATGCCGACAAGAACTGTCAGAGAGTTAAAGATCCAATGGAACGTAAGAGTATTGTTTTAAATTTGCGAGATGTTTTAAATGTATGAAAAAGGGCCACCGAGCCCAAGAATGTGAGGCATTTGATGTATTATGTAACAAGTGTGGCCAAGTGGGTCACCACGTTTCTTTGTGTGATGTTAAGATAGTGCAATCAGTGCAAAACAAAACTCAGATTGCTACTACCGGTAGTCCTAATAGGTTACATGTAGGTATGGGTGGACGAGTTGCGTTGCAAACCGTGTGCGCAGTTATCTATGGGGAAGGCGAGCCGTACAGGGTAAGGGTGTTGTTTGACGCCAGTAGCCATCGTTCTTTGATTACTTCCAAAGCTGCCCAACGCATGCCAGTATCCGGCAAGAATGGCTAGGAATCAGTACCTTTGGCCAGCGTTCTAAGGACATGCGTCTTAAGAGATGTCGCGGAAGTAAAGGTAAGCCCAGTTGGTGGCCAAAAGGTTATCCCCATCAAAGGGTATGTAGTACCAGAAATTTCCAGCATCCAAAACGGTCATGTGGAATTTGTAAAGGGGGGGTATCCCCACGTTAAGGACTTGTGGTTTTCGGACATGTGTGTGGGAATGGAGGAGCTAGAAATTAACATTTTGATCAGTGCAGATTGCCTGTGGAGCTTTCAGAAAGATTGTACAATCAGGGGTGCCTCGACGAACCAGTTGCTGTGGAAACTGAATTAGGTTGCGTTCTGTCAGGTCTAATGAAGAGCCAGTCAAGTGACCCAGAACCTGTACAAATCAACCTAGTGCAAAGTGAGGACAAGATGTTGATGTGAACCCAATGTGGGCGCTGGAAACCATAGGAATCAAGGAGCCAAGCAGTGGGGTATATCAAGAATGTAGAGACAGCATCTCCTTTGATGGGCAACCATACTCGGTGAAGCTCCCCTGGAAAGAAGGCCACCCAGATTTTCCAACCAATTATACCAAAAGCTTGCGTCATCTTAAAAACCAAGTAGCAAGACTGCAAAGGGAACCTGAAATTCTCGCAGAATATGCAGTTATAATTGAGGAACAACTTCATACAGGAGTAATAGAGAGAGTTGTTGAGTTAGAAGCGGCTCCAAAATTACATTACCTGACACTTCCAGCCGTGGTGAGAAAAGAGGCCACGACAATGAAGGTAAAGATCGTCTACAATGCTTCGTCAAAGTCAACTAAGACAGGCACCTCTTTAAATGATTATTGCATGTGGGTCTGTCATTAAACCCGTTACTGTTTGACATTTTGTTGTGGTTTTGTGAGAACAGAGTTGCTCTCCTGGGGGACATACAGAAGGCTTTTCTTAAGAAAGAAAACCCACAGGACATTTCAAAGATTGTGGTTTATCGATTTTGTTGTGTTGTCTTTGGATTAAATGCGTCTCCCTTTTTGCTGAATGCAACCTTGGCGCATCACATTTCGAACTTTATCACAGTTGACCCAAAGTTTGTGAAGAAATTGATTGATTCATTCTACTTGGATGATTTTGTGGGGGGCAGAACCTCGTCGAGTGAAGTTGCCAATTTGCATAGTAAAACAGTCAATCGCATGGCAGACGGGGGATTCAAGCTCAGAAAATGGCTGACCAATGACTCAAGTGTCAGAGAGAGAATCAAAAAAGATCTGATCGATGATGTGAAACGCGACCCAGTGTCAGCTGAAAATGTCACATGCACAGTCATCTCTAGGCCTGAAGATTTGAAGTTACAGCCAAAAGGTACTGGGTCTGTCGTGGAATTTTGAGCAAGATATGATAACCCTCGAATTGACCGTAACTGCCAAGCGCGCAAAAGATTTACCTGCAACCAAACGAAACACGCTGCGACTCTTGGCTGGGATCTTTGACCCTCTGGGAATGATTGGTCCCATAACAATAACAGCGAAGATTTTGTTTCAGGAAGCATGCCGCCAAAAGATCAATTGGGATGACCCACTTGATGTAAATGGTTTCAGTTAATTGCTTTTGAACGTAACATGTGCCATGTGTTTTTAGGAGATGGGAATATGACATGTACTTATCATATGCGAATAATTGATATCTTATACCTTTAAGTGCCAAAACAGAAAAGAGAGTTGATGTTAGTTGGAATGTATGTACGGTATGAGTGAACCTTGATCATTGTTGGGAATTAAGAAGGATATACAGTCTAAGTTTCGAGGGTTTAATTTTGTGTGGATATTCCAGAACACGTCTCCCAAAATCTGGCAGATTCACCAAATAAGTGTTAGGGGAGGGGAAGCAGTGTAGGCCTTTGTCATCTCATGTGGGAATATAACATCGCCTCTTTTGACCTTTTTGAGTCTTTACATTTAAGGTAAAGATTATTCATTTTACGCCAAAATCTGGGAGATTCACCAGATGTGTGTTGAGGGAGGAGTGGCAGTGTAGGGCTTGTCATCAATCAGCACACATTTGATTTTGTGGCCAGACAACCATCAAAAAACCATTTCACGGCAAACTATTTTATGTACTACCCATGTAAAAATTGGACGTGAAAGGCAAAAAGGTGTGGTCAAATCGATCGGCAGCAACAGAAAATATACTCATGTTGTTTGAAGTTACACGGTGTGAAGGTCTGGGACCAGATCAACAAAGAATGCTAAAAGTTTGCGACAATTTTAAAGAAAAGAAGGTTTTGTCATGCAAGAAAACAAGCAAAACACTTATCCATAGGATCAGCGATCAGCCGTGTCATGTTTTATACTTATGTAGAGTATCAACCTCAAATCAAACTGTAAAACTGCAGGTAACTTATTTTGTTCCTTACTTTTCATTTATCTTTCGAATGTTAAGCAAAGTCATTCCCAAGTCGAAAACTTGTACTGCGAGTAGACAGTTTTGAGTTATTTATATTTCAACAACTTCATGTAAAGTCTTGATCAAAAACGATTTCCTAAAACATAAGCAAGCCAATATTAACGTTGAAAGCCAACGTTTCGGCGTCATCATGACACCATTCTCAAGGCAAAGTGAGTAAGTAATGCGAAGATTAGATTTTTATAGTCTCTACAAATTAGCATAATAACAAAGGATTACAAGTTCTTCGAGTGAATACCTTTTCGTGAATTGAGTCCGTTTGCACGTTAAGGGATGGTTTAAGTTTTCTTATAAAAAGCATCTCATTAATTAGGCAATTAAATTTATTAGAACAGTTAGTAAGCACGTGAAATTGTTCTAAAAGACAAGGTGGTACATTCCCTAAGATAATGTTTACAAATTGACGACGATTTTTATTTGTGTCCATCAACATGTTCGTGGAGCTGACTGCGAGTGTAACCAACATATCCTGCATCGCACAGGTTATATTGAAACTTTATAAACTAAACATTGTTGGTCAACAACGGCTGGCTTGACTTCTCGAACTTAAAAGGTCTTCATTGAGTTTTCAGCTGATGAACACGGGTTGAATTGTGGTCCCGATTTTTGAGCTGAGGTTTCTGAGACGTTTTTTCACGACCTAAGCAGAGACCTGATCTTTAAATGGTATGATAATTCTGATGGGGTGTGTAGTCGTGTCGGTTGATGGAATGTGCTGCTGGCCTGCTACCTTGGAATCTACGAATTGCTTGACAGCCACATAGAATAAGTGCCTCGGGTACTTAAGCATCCTTGTGAGAAGTAAGACCAGTCAGAAGATATGCGGTAAGCTCGATCTAACATGGTGGTAATTAGACTGCGCTTGTACCGATTATCCTTGTGGCTTTGGTAGTGGAGTAAAAGGCCCGTATTAGTTGGTTTTACACAGACCTTGGTCTTGATTCTGGGAGCTAAGTTTAACAATTCAACACCGATGAAAGGAAGCGAGGCATTCCGCTCCACCTCCATAGTAAACTTTGCTGATGCGTGGCAGTGGTTTAGGGTGTCAAGAAGAATTCCGGCTGATGCTATATCGGGCATAACAGTAAAGGTGTCATCCACATATCGGCTATAATAGGAGGGCAATTTGCTATCTTGATCAAGTTTATCTTCAATGGAGCACATAAAGACGTTGGCGAGCAGAGGACCAAGAGGAGATCCCATTGCGACGCCATCTGTTTGCTCATAGAGATTTCCATTGAACTGAAAGAGTTGGTTCTTAGTGGCTGCATTGAGTACTTCAATTAGCTGGTCTCTGGATAAGTTCAGATCATGGGTCTTGTAAAACCAGTCATCATGGAAAGCCCTGTCAGCTAAAATCTGGATAGTTTCATCTATTGGTACATTGGTAAATAAAGAGGTGACTTCGTAGGATACTAGAATATCACCTCCGTTGATCTCAAGGCTTTCTACTTCATTGACAAACTCAAAAGTGTCTTTGACCGTGTACTGCTTGCATGAGAGTGGTTTCAATTTCTCATCCAGCCACTTAGCCAATGCATAGTTGTAAGTATGTGTAGCAGAGAGAATTGGGCGCATAGCAAGTTGTTCCTTATGCATATTTGGTACTGCGAGTCTAGAACCTTTGGGACGGATGGAGTCAGCAATGGGCTTGGGTAGTACTTTAGATATGACAGCACTAATTCGCCTTTCCCGTTGTAAAAGCGGATGATAATATTTCACTGGCCTTCCTCTTGGTTTGGGTCTCTCTGTATCAACTGGTCTAAATTTGCTACTGTCATTGATAGAGGCTTCAGATAGCGGGGTGTAGATATTCGGATTTGGTCGATTACAACAACTCCGAAACCCTTATCTGGCTTTGTAACAACTATGTCGTCCGATTTCTCAGCTCCTCGATGTAGTGTTTGGTGTGTTGTTTTATCATAGTGTATGTGCGGTAGAAGCAAATTTTGCTTTACTAACGAAATCATCTTTTTTGTGAACGGCAATCGCCGCTCGACATCAAAAGGTCTTGGCAGTAACCAAAGCTCTTTGTTTACATGTAGTTTGACTGCTTTTGTGGGAATTAATCTTCTATGGGAATATAACAGCTCTCTTGACCTTTTTGATACTTACATTGCAAGGTAAAGATTATTTATTTAAAAGACGCCTTGTCAAATAAATACACCTTTGACCACTGCAGGATCAAAATATAATGAAAATTCTACCCCAGTGGGAAATGTTTGTCGAGGGGTGCCATGTGATCAGCCTGAACAAGGGTTTTTCTCCTGAATGACTGTAAGGAGTAAGAGAAGAGAGACCCTGGGAACGAGGTTGAAGTTGCCTGCTCTATGGCTGGTCATTGTCTGAAATCAAGTACGTCGTAACAGACTCCCTCAATAGCTTGGTCGTTTTATCTGATGAGTTCCGCAAATATTGTGTGGTACGATACTACCTAGTAATAAAATGCCAAGTCGAATCTTCAGCTGTTCAGACTACCTTGATTACATAAATGCTCTAGTTCTTTTAAAGAGCACTCCGTCAACAGGTGTCTTACTCAACTGATATTAACTCTGTATTGTTATTAAATACATGTAAGGGGTCTTGAGAACAGCAGATGAGAAATAATAAATTTTTCCACAGGTTTTGACATAATTAGGGAGCGTTCACAAAAACTTGTTGGGGTGGGGAAGGGGGGGGGGGCAGGGCTTGGAATTTAACGAAAAAATCCAGTCGCATTTTTGTGACAAGACACGAAAATTTACTTGCTAAATCGTCACGCTGCATTGTGTTGTCAGCGGTTTAGTGAAACAAAATATGAGCCTACAATACTTGTGTGTAAGAAACTGCTGAAATTGGAGGATGATCAAAGAATGGAGTGGGGCACATTAGCTAAATTACACTACAATTACGCTATCTTCAGATTGAAAAAGTAGCAACTGCCAACCCTTTTGTTTTGAAAGAGCGAGGGGGGTGGGGGGGAAACAAGTTGCAAATTGGCGACTTCTCCAGATATTTTAGTCGCAAATGCGACTGTATTGGTCCCAATTTCAAGCCCTGGGCCCGGGGACTGACAAGGCATTTTCTACTTTCTGAAAAATTCGGAGGAGCCCTACTTGCTGCATTAAACATTTTCAGGGACCCCCTTTTAGTATCCCTAAAATCTGAGACCCCCCTACAGTACCTCGAGCCTTTGGCGCTAACAAGGCATTTCTACTTTCTAAAAAATTCGGAGGAGCCCTACTTCCTGCACTAAACATTTTCAGGGACCCCCTTTTAGTATCCCTAAAATCTGAGACCCCCCTACAGTACCTCGTGCCTTTGGCGCTAACAAGGCACCTTGGTGCGCAGTAACGTAATGTGACCTTTCGGCGTCACGCTTTTGCATCAATTTAACAACCGATAGGCTTGTCAGAGGAAGAAACAAGTGATTCTGGGCCCAGGTTCTTTTTTTTCTTGAGCGCCTTTTAGGTTGTGCCATGTATCATGGTTAGCGCTCCTGTATGTGGAACAAATTACCTAAGGACATCAAGTGTAGTCCTACACTGTAGTATTGCGATTTTTAAGCGGAAACTCAAGACATGTCTTTTTAAATTAGCATATTATTAATTTTTTATGTAATTTATATTCTTATATTTAGGTGTTAATTACATATGTATAATAGGTTTTAGACTTTTTGAACTGATGTATGTATAATAGGTTTAAGACTTTTTGAACTGATGTATGTAAAGCGCATTTGGCCAATTTTGGAGAGTGCCCTTTATAAATAATAAAGTATTATTATGCAGTATGTAGTGCGTAAGTATGCTTACAAATATAAGTAGGAAAAGGCACTATTGTGTAACAATCCCTACTGTTAAACCTATTTACAAACCAATTGGTAATAACTAACGAACCAACATTTGAGAAAGGAACAAGAGTTTATATTCCTTAATAACTCGTCGAAACCTTGAATGACCTTGCTATGTTTAGGGTGTACGATAAAACTGCCTTCTGCATATTAAACAAAACCTGGTTCCCTCTATCCAAACCTAAAAACTTCCTAACTTTCTCCGCCGTCTCCATAGAGTAGCCTCCTAGTACATCAACTATCACATTAAACTGTGTGATAGTGTGGCCGGGGAACTGTTGGCGCATCTCCCATCTCAACGGCGCATACTTGTCAGTTTTCTCCTGTTCCTTCTGTTCTCTGTTGGAAACCCAAGGGCAGCTCATCTCAATAAGGATCACCTTCTTCTCCTTTCTGTCCACAATTCTCGCATCATTATTATTATTATTATTATTATTAATATTATTATTATTATTATTATTATTATTATTATTATCATCATCATCAGTAAGTTAGCTGGCTTTCTAAAGGCTTTGTTTGCCTTGCCTTTTTTTTCTGCATTTCTTGGCAGATCGTTATGCTCTTTGGAGGTGCTTTTCTGGTTTTGCCTTAATATATTTCGCTCATTCTTCTGACTTCTGCATCTTGTATTGGTTTGTGGCCATGAGGTAGGTTGTACATGTGTGACTGCGTATATATACTGTTGCTTGTTCTCAAGTAACAACATGCAGATTGACATCTGAGTATGTAATCGAATAATCAGAGACGATTGCATTGCGTGTACCTCGTGTCTGTATGCTAGAAATGTAGAGATCTGCTCATGTTATTAAAGCCTTTGATGAGCGATGAGATCCAAAGAAAAGCGAGACAGTAAGGCTCTTTAAGTTACACGGTTTCAGGAACAGGGAAAGTCCTTTGAAAAGTTCATTACAGAATTGCGAATCTTGACAGCAACATGTAATTTTCACACTCTCCACAATTCACTCTTGCATGACCGCATATGTGGCATATTAGACTCGCATTTGAGGGATGAGCTAATGAAGGAACAAAACTTAGACTTAGCTAAATGTGTACACTCGCTACTGATCTGTCAGGCCACCAAGCTCTCCAGAGAATGAAAGAAGGCCATCGAAATGAATGAATCGATTCATAGTGTAAAGAATAAAAGATCATCCAGCTATAGCAATCACAAGAGGGAATCAAATGTCACAGGCAGATAAAGGCAAAACAAACAGCTACAGACCTTTGGAAGAAACGCATGCAAATACTGCAGGGATCATCACGAACCGGGAAACTGTCGGGCGTATGGAAAAACAAGTTCCAACTGCAACAAAATATTAAATCACTTTGCAGCTGTCTGTCTCTAAGCCCCAGGAAGGAGAGCGTTTGTCAACTTTAGACAGGACATGCAGAGTAGTCAGTGAGGTTGAAAACGATTATGATGACCTGAATATGCTCGAACTGACACCCAAGCCGCAAACGAATGTTGTAACAGACCAACCATACTACCGAAACAGGTAGACTGTTTTTTGCGAGACTGCCGTGACAGTTGCCATTGGCGACAAACGGGAATGTTTTG
>NC_090872.1:43996845-43999345 GCF_036669935.1 Montipora foliosa
CTACATTGCATATTGTCATAAACAAGGTTAAAGCCCACTTCGTACACTATGGTATCCCAGATGTGTGCATTTCAGACAATGGACCTCACTTTTCATCAGAAGAATTCAAAGCATTTAGGCATAAATGGCAATTTGAGCACAAGACATCTTCACCAGGGCATCACCAAAGCAATGGGAAGGCAGAGCAAGCTGTCAAAGCGGCCAAGACCTTAATGAAGGAGGCAAAGAAAGCTGGCACTGATCCACACCTTTCGCACTTGTCGCACAGAAGCACACCCGTCCATTCTCAGTGTGAAGCTCGTATGCCCGTATGCCAACCTTGGATTATACAACGGCCTTAACTGGTTCCTTCGCACAACTGCCAATTGGAACAATCTGGACAATGTCGCCAGGCTTGAGCTCTACCAGGTCTTTGTTGTCGTAATGAGCCTGTTTTTGCTTGCACGCAAAGAGCCTATTGTCAACATTCACGCAAAGCTTTGGTTTAAGAAGGTTCCCGTTAGTTGGAAGTAAGGTTTTTGTCCTTTTGCTCATCAGACGTTGGACAGGACTTAAGCCAAGCCCTTGGGTAGGTGTACGTCTGCAACCGCAGTCACCTGCAAAAGTCTCAGGAGCCTTTCTACAGAAGTTTTCCTGCGATGTCTTTCAAAGGCGTGGCTTCACCTACCAAGAATGATGTGAAAAGCTCACTGAACCTCAAGGAGTAACATGTCACAGATTTCCCAGCAACAGCTTCAGAACCAAAACTCACTACAAATCCACCTGAACCAGACAGGAGGGCTGAGCCACAATCACCGGTTACGCAACTGGCAAGTCAGAGCCATCCCATCCAAACTATACAATCAGGAAGAGTGGTGAAACCGCCCGCACGCTTTCAAGACTACATTTCACCTCGCTGACCAGCACCGCTCAGTATCCAAACTACATAGATAGACAGAACTGCTCTTGTGTTTTCATGTGATATACGGGTATGTCTTTTTATTCCTTTATATTATAATTGTTCCAGTTATAAAAAAAAAAGAGGAAGGATGTGACAATAATTATACTGTTGCGTGTTCTCAAGTAACAACACACAGATTGACATTTGAGTATGTAATAATCAGGGATGATTGCATTGGGTGTACCTGATGTGTCTGTATGCTGGAAATGTAGAAATCTGTACACCTAATTCTTGTGAAGTCATGATTAAAACGAATCTTTAAACAGGTTGGGGGTGCATGCCCCCAGGAAATTTTTAAAATAGAACACTCAGAAATGCTGTTTCCAGTGATTCTGGAACCCAAGAATCAGTTTCCCAGGCAAGGCTGGAGTTCACTCAAATTCTCGTGAGTAAAAAGAATTATAATAATAAAAAATAAAACAAACCCTCAAATATTGACATCAAAGTACCAGACATGGAATGGGGAACCACCGGACAAAATGTCCAGCCTCTGGCCTCAAACAAAAACCCTGGCCTGCTGCAAAGAAAATCAACACCAAGAAACTAAAAATATATCATCAAGATGAACAATTTCCTTGGAAGACAAAACATCACACAGTAGTTTGAAGGTCCAAATTTAAAGTCTCATAGAAGATAATCATTGCTACATGTAAATCTTACTGGAAGAGCCTAAAAGAGGCATCCATTCAAATATGTACTCACGAGAGCACAATTGTGTCAAAGGAAAAGGAAACCTGATTCACGTAGGCCTGTCAACCCCTTCCCAGCTAGCAGAGGTCTCTTTTCTTTTGCGTTCGCTTGGCAGATGAGAAAGGGAAAAGAGACCTCTGCCATGGCTCAAAACTCACTTTGATCCAACTGCTGTCCACAACCTTGGAGGGCACTATTCAAACCGGCATGAACCATGATAATTATGTTTGCTGACTGTGACTTCAGCCCTTAATGTGCCCCGTGCATTCCTTTACAATACTTCTGCTGTTTTTTAGCGAGCCCACATAACATGAAGTATCACGTCAGGATCCGGTAGCTAAGTAACCATTGCCCATGCTCAACACAGCGAGTTTCAACCCATGCCACAGGTCTCTTTTCCCATACTTGTCAGCCCATCGAACGCAAAAGAAAAGAAACCTCTGCTAGCAAGGAGGTCAACCCCATTTTACACTCTTGAATATTATATTTTGTTAAATTGTGTTTACATTCATTAGGCTAATGACAGTTAATTTGTTGTTTTCAATATTTAAGGTTATAACCCCCCTTGAGAGTGTTTACATTTTTCAAACACCCCCCTTTCTACCTCTATTTTTTTGGGGGGGCCTCCAATTTCTCATAAGTCCCCCTCCCCCCAAAACGTTTTTGTGAACACTCCCTTATGCCATCTTCAGTTGTGAATGAGTTGTACAATTTCAATTTAAACCTACATGTATTTATAAGAAAAATATTACAATGGATAAAAAATAATTGATACATTATTTGCTTACTTACAAAAAAAATTAAATGGATTAGCTAAGATACTTATCATCTCGACAAAGCCATTAAAAAGAGAAACTGAAAAAAGTTTGT
>NC_090872.1:44004345-44014345 GCF_036669935.1 Montipora foliosa
TGAATGTAGGAAAGCAAGGTTGCCTCCGGAGATTGGCACTACAGTTTACTGTACCAAAATCTGTCCACTCCTTGAATATGCATCACAAGTCTGGGGTGGTCTACCACAGTATCTGGCAGACGACTCACAGTCCATACAAAACAGGTGTCTGGATATATACACTGTAATAGGCATATCAAGAACATCTCTCCCACCGTTGAAGCAGAGACGAATGGAAGCAACAAAATGTGAATTGGAAAGAGAAATAGAAGACATCAGTCATCCCAATCAAGTATCCTACTCAAAGGCAAGTATAAATCATAATTACAGTTACAATCTACGATCCAATTAGCTGGTCCAGTAGTCAATTACCAAGGTCTGGAACCCAAGGACATTTATCTATGCAATTGCCGCAAGGCTGCTAAATTCCTAAATGTATAGTACACCTACATGTATATAATTTATACTGTATCTATGTTTATACAGTGTATTCATTATTTCCAGGTAAAACCACGAGGTCTTGAAATTATTTTATTGTGATTTTTACATTATTTCTTATATTGTAAATCCGTTGTATTTCTCTGTCAAAAATGGATTATTAAAGTTATTATTACAGAAACTAAGGCCATCAAGGAAGGTTGGACATTCATAAAATTCAAATTGTAAATCTTCTCATGTGGCTTCTAATTTTGCGACAATTGCAACAATTGCACTCCTAATTTGTTGAGGATTGTGTTACCATAATACTCAGGCCAACTGTTGTTTTGACATTAACTAAAAACCCGTCTACGATAAGGCATGATAAGAACTTTATATTTTTTCAACAATATCTGCAAAACAAATGTGAGGTCAGGATATTTCCTAATTTGCATTCAATACATATAAAATTCAAACTTACCATCCAAAATTGTAAAAGTAAACTGAAAAACAAGCAAAAAGCAGCCATTAGTAATACATGTACAAAAGAAATGGTAAATCACAAGAAGAACTGTGCCACACACAGAACATTAGGTCAGAAGTCATGGTTTAGTATACTTGGCAGTAAAACTCCAAACAAAAGAGCAGTTTTTCTGTTACAAACAGAAACATATATTATGATACCATGCATTTGTGCACAATAAGTCAATTGATAACTATAATGCTATATCTTCACTAAAACACTTCAGTTATTATCCATTTAATAAACAAAATTATTTATGCCAAAGGATTATGTTTAGAATTGCCACTTTACTTATTAATGTCTGAATTACAGTAACTTTTCTATTGCACTACAGAAAAAATCTAGCCTTGGATGGCATCTTGAACCTTAATGACTATGCGAATGCACATGGTAGGCCAGTGTGTGATAAAATAATCAGTCACTGATTCAGTCCCTTCAAGCCTGGATTTTTTTTACAGGTGCAACTATACATAGACTATTGTACATTTCTTGATTAACTGCACTGATGACCTTTCACTTTAATAGAAAGTCATTTCAATTTATCCATTTTGGCTTCCTACTATATAAACTCTCTCCATTATTATTATAAGATGCTGATTAACACAATGAAAATAAGTATGGTAATAATATCCTGTTAAATTATTACTTAATTTTGATCACATACTGTCTTCCTGCATGAAATCCTCAGGCAAATAGGAAAAACCACTCTCAGGTTCAAGACCAAAGCCACAACTAGCATGTTCCCCAGGATGCTGAAGATTTATAATTGATTTAATTCCAGACCTTTAAATTAGAGAAAGTTAATATTGTTTATTTAGGGTGGAATGTAACTACATTTATGTAATCATATCTGATAACCAAATGATCTGTTAAGATCTCTTGGGAGCCAAAATACAAGAAGCAGTGATTTTTGAATTTTAGATTCATTGTCCCCTGAAGAAGAACCAGAGATACGGTTCGACAATTTGGGATGGTTTAGATCAGTTTTAAGCCCCCCTTTTTTAGCATTTTTATAAAAAAATACAAATATTCATTGAGGTTTTTTTTGTCTCCCTGAGTGACTCCATGTCAGGGCAGCACATTCTGAGAACAGAAATTTCTCCTTAGTCCAGTAATTAAGTATTTTGTTGTCAAATCTTAGTAACTCCAACTTGTCCCTTTTTCTACAGTATTTCCCAAGTAATCAGAAGCTGAGAGATGTAATTGGGAAGCATGTTTGGTTGAATGGTGACAGCACTTGCCTTCTACCAAATGTCTGCCAGGATTAAATTTTTAGACTCGGCATCCTACATGTTAACATGGTTCTGAGACTCTGTCCCAAGTTTTTCAACTGGTAACCCGCTCGTATTCTCCTCTAATAAAAAACTACCAACATTCGCCTTGATCTCCTTTAATTGCATGCAATTTGACTGGAATTACAGTCTCCACAATTCGTACAGTTAACATGTGCTTGACTACACTACCATGTAGCTTCAGACTTAATTAACAAAGCGTTGTTATTATCTTCATCTGTATAAATAAAACCAAAAACTGCTCTACTATTTGAGGCACATTAAATTAGCTTACGCCATAAATCTTTAATGGTAACATGATATATACCAGTACAGTGGATGTATATACTTGCCTAGCAAATTGTTGTAGGACATTGTACTTCTTTATTACTTCTGTAGAAGGACGCGCTGTGGCCAAGATATCTGGAGTAACCCTTCCATGACAATAAATGAATAAAAACAATTATTTCATTCAACAACACTTCACTAAATAACAGGGACCCCCTCCTGGTGACTAAAATCACCTGGAATCATCCACAGTAAATCTCTAAGTGTACCTCACAGGGGTGAGGAAAGTCTGTCATATCTTATAGTTTATTTAAATTACGGTACTCAACGTTCATTGTTGACAGAGAAATCTGAGTAATTAACCTGTGATGCATAGAAGCAAAAACAACATCACTCCAATGCACTGAACGTAGATTAAACAAAGATCTTAGTCCCTTTGTCAATAATAGTGATGTCAGATTCATGCACACATGTATTATGTAAATACTTCAAAAACTTACAAGTACTTACTGTAATTTTGAAACATTAAACTTAATACTATCAATTAAGATGGCTTAATTAACCAGTTTTAATGATTTCAAGAGGCCTTCTCTTACTGTAGTTCAAAATGGCTCTCCTCAATTTTGTTGAAATATACATGTACATGTAAGAGCTGGCTTTGGGTGCCAATTGAACACAAACTTGCCCTCTATATGTAGAAAGTTAAACCTTTCCCTCCTGAAAGTGTGGCTTCACTCTGCCTAACACCAGACAATTTTACTTGTCAATTTAAGGTGCTTTAAAGGTGTGTTAATGAATTACAGTTGTTTCGCCTACTGTCTGTTCGCCTACGTCTAGAGTCGATTCGCCTACGTCCAATATGTCAGTGAGCCTACGTCTTAAACTCCATACTATGACTATCATTTTTGTAAAACAGTTGACCACCATGAAACAACATACACTGTAGAAATGAAAATAAATAAAAACGAAAGACACAAGTCTACAGAGACACAAGTCTACAGAAATAACGCCTTAGCTAGCCGTCAGGTATAATTTTTTGCATCTAAGTTTGCGGATTGTGTGGAAGCGATATGAAGTTCATGAATGCAACATTGATACAAACATTGAACCACCCAGTAGAGTGGGAACGAGCTAATTTCTTACGTACCTTATCCTTTATTGATATGTCAATGAAAAGTCTCACTTTCTTTGGTATAGGCCGCTCAAGGACCCCACTCAAGACACAAGTTTACAGAAATAATGCCTTAGCTAGCCGTCACAACTTTTTCTGTGAGGTTCGACAAGGACTTTTGAACAATTCAGTTTTAAAGCTTACATATGAATCGTAGGCGAACTGACATATTGGACGTAGGCGAACCGACATTATACGTAAGTGAACAGACAGTAGGCGAAACGACCTGTAGATGAAACGACCGGTTACCGTCTTAATGGGTGAAACAATGCAGAGAGATCAGCTTGAATTATATTAGATCTGAGTGGAAAAATTATCCTCACAGCATTATCGTTTTGATTATGTTCTATTGCCTTCAGATAAATACTTTGTTAGATCAAAGCTAGCTAGTAAACTGGCCTGAATAGCGCAATATTGTAATTATTCCCGTATTGTGTACAGACCTATTCTGTTGCGTAAAACTTTTCCTTTCCATGATATGCCTCCAAGACATTCCCACAAAGTTGAAAATTATCCAGGGAAATGAGTACATTAATGAAAAAAGCAGAAAAATTCTAAAATAGGAAGATTGTTTCACTGCATGGCATAAACTTACCTTAAGGCTTGTTCCATAGCACTAATTTTTAGTAGAGCAGGTGCTGTACTAGATTTTGCAATTAATGATGGATTCTCAATTTGTTAAATGATATAGTTAATGGTGCAGCTGAGGCACTGGAGCCCCAAGCTCAGTGTGAGCATGACCGACAAAAATATAAGGATTTGTATGGGAATCCAGACAAAACGCTTAAAGAAAAGAAGAACAGTTCGGAGACCCAGGACAATAAAAATATTTGCATGTTAACAAGTTTATTTGCATAATGTGTTGATTCCTTCCTTGATAAGTACAGTTATGATCACAAACAGCCTACTACATACAAAGTCCTATTTACTAATAAAAGCAGCATGAATACACAAAATTATCACGACTTACATCTAAGAATTTAGTTATTCTCCTCGGTTTGTTCACTTACGGCTTTCATTCTCGCATCTTTCGACGCTTTCCGGCTTTGCAAATGTGTTTTTGAAGTTTGTCAACTCGAATGAAGAAGGCGTGACTATGATTGGACCAATGCGACAATGCAGTGAGTCATGCCCGGAGTCCCATGGGGAAAAAGAAATTTGCAGCTGACAAAACTATGGTCTGCCACCCTGCTAAGGCTCAGTTTGTTATCAACGGTTGAAGCCGTGGCCACTTTGGTGATAAAGTGACTCTTTCAAAATTTGTTTTCTTATTACTGCCTGAGGCCACTCGCAGGACTGCTATTGCATTGATGGTGGGTTGAGATGTAAGTTCAATCTTTGTCAATATTGATTCTGATGTGGACTGTGACCATAGGAACATTTTGTCCAGGAATATTGGACTCAGATTGGTGGCTCCTGAGAATTTAGTCTCCTTCTTTGGGATTTTATTCTACTCTTGACAACCGAGAAATTGAAATGGCTCAAATCGTGTCAGACCTGGAAAATAACCACACAGGAAGGAACCCCACAATAGCACTAAGGTTAGGCTTTTTAAGTGAGATTTTTTTAATCTTCTTTAAGCCTTTTGTTGGGATTCCCTGACAAATCCTTATATTTTTGTCGGCCATGCTCACACTGATTTTAGGGTGCCCGTGCTGAAGGCAAACAAAGCAGCAGCAAATAGTTATGCAGGAGAAGTGACAGCCCTCAAAATAAATTTTCCTTCATTTTCTGGTTGACTCCTTCTCTCTCTATTTTGAAGTTATTTGATTTGAAGTCTCTCCAATTAGTGCTTCATTGCCAGATCATTTAACAGTACTTGCAGAACCCCATACCTTTTTTCCCTATAGCAATGTTTCTCGTGTTGTCACCCATTGCTATTAATATGCCCACCAGAACCTACTGGTAATTGGCTGTTTAAACATTGACTCCTTTTGTTCCATGGTTAGCGGAGCAACTACAGAATACAGGGCCACACAGGGCCAGCAATTGCAAATTAGTTAAAAGCTTTTGTAGAACGAGACACACAACAATGGGAGCTTTTGTTATCCAATGATATGGAAAGTTAAGCCAGATCAATGACATTCTTTAAGTTTAACGCACGGCATTCACGGAAAACAGCTTTTAGTGTTATACTATACAGTTTGAATTTTTTTTTTTTAGCGGCTGAAGTTGGTATTCTCCAAATGAAGGCAGGTGGGTGGATTGATGCTGAAGTTAAATGTACACTTATTTCTAACTTAATTCAACCATGACTGCATAGAGGTTGGACAAGATTTATAACAAAACATAATTATAATTTCAACTATAATAATTATTAATGAACTTCATATTACAATTTCAATCTATTGCGAAAAAAAAAAGGAAACACTCACCACGACGAATAGAGGCCATTAATGGCCATTTGATCAGTTTTTATCCTGGACGGGTTCTCATATTTACACTTGTTTCCTCCACAAAACATTGAGCACTGAAGTACACCGGGTGTCACATGACGAAAACGTTCAGAAATTCGCGAATACTTCGGACCGGCATCCTTCTTTGGCAACTCAGAGGACGAAGCTCGAGTCCACTTGACCTCTCCAGATGAACTATTTCCATCCATTGACAATGTCAAAATAAATAGAGGTTTAGAATTACACTTTCAAAATCTATTTAATCCCCCAACGTCAGCCTCTAGCTGTGGCAGCTGGTAACCAAGGTACACTAAGCAAACAAAACGAAATATGTGACATGCCAAAGCAACGGTCAGTGAAGACCTCGATTAATTCTTCAGTGGCCCAGAGCAAAAGGCCAAAAAGCTAACGTTGTAGTCACCACAGCCGTAGCTGTCACACTTGAGTTTTCTCTTCACATCCTTTTTTATAGTCACGATTTACGAGGAAGTTTAACAGCCAGAGCACAGAGGAAGCCATTTTTATAACTCGTCACCAGTCTCTACCACTTTCTTTCAGCATATGGAGCCGACTGTGGAGCCCGGGGGCCCGTTTCTCGAAAGTCCCGAAACTTTACGGGCCATTTTCGGGTGGCACAATTCCCTCTGTGTCTCAAGAACGGAGAGGATATGAGTTATCAAACTTCATAGTCAGTTTGCTTTTTGTTACCTTGAAAACATGTTAAAAGATCGGCTTTCCTGAAGGAGCGGTTAGCAAGTTCTCAAATGGCTTTTCGGGCCCGATCATTTTTCGGGACCTTTGAGAAACGGGCCCCGGGTTGCCAAACCCAGTCGGAATCTGCGTTTTATTTCGTCGTTTTCAAAAGTTTATTTTTACTGGGTTGCCTATGGCAATCCCAGTCGGAAAATGGGTAGATTTCCGTTTTCTTTTTCTTAGTATTTTTTTCCGTGTCGGTAAAAGTCTTGCCTGTCACTCCCCTGCTAAGTGGTGTCTTTGTGCATAGAGTCTTCTGTGCGTATTTTGTTAGGTTTGAGGGGGCTGGGGTAATGCGTAGCTTGCTCTGCACAATTAACCTGTAATGGCGTCGGAAGTCATTGTAACGCGAATGGCGTTTTAGTACATCTTTAAAGAAAATATACCCATATGGAGCTCAAGAATGGAACGTCAAGAATGGCGGTGAAACATAAAGATCTGGAATCTTAAAAGCGACGAGTACTGGACTTCGACAGCGTGAATCTTTCGCCCGTCGAGCCGAAATCAAAATGAGGTGTACTTTTAATATTTCGCCAAGGTGGTGTTACGTACAACACTGAGACCAAATGGAAATTTCTGTGGTAACTTACGGGTGCAACAAAGACAGAGAACGAATCGAACACCACAAGTAGATCTGTGATCTCTGTTGTGTGTCTCACAGTGTTTACTGAAGTCGCATCTATTTAAAGTTTGCCTGTTTGTCTGGCAAGTAACATTCATTTTGTACTCAACTCTGCAAAGGTTAAAAAAAATTGGAAATGTGACAGTGAAAAATTATTTGAATGAAAGCTTGTTGTCTCTTTTGTGCTTTATTATGTACGGTCAAGGTTCTTTCGAAAAGGGTTTGATGTGAACTGTCAGAAATTTATTTAATTGCATATGCTTTGTGATTGTGTGTTTCGCTTGCACGCACACAACTGAAATAGGAAGAGTTTCTTGCCTCTTATAGCAAATATGTTGCTTGTTTCAATAAATGTTTCGCTTGAAAATATTTCTGTGAAATTTCCAGCTTTTGTAAATTTATCATGTTGTGTAATTTTCGAGCTTAGCAAATTTGCATACATGTGTTGAAATGTGATACGGGGAGAATTTTTGTGGTAACGCATAAGTCACGAAAATAAACATGTCTGTTGGAAGCGTGCTTGAGTTCCCAAAATCGGCAAAAGATTGTGACGCTGATGAATAATAAAGTAGCTGCTATTACCAAAACGATGGAATTACCTGGTGATAAATAACCTTGTCTTGGAGAGTAAATTTTTGATTTTCCAGAAACAATGGTCAACCTCTGAGAGTTGGGCGATTGTGATCTTTGTGTTGAATTAGCACATTTCTTGTCAAAATTTATAACAATTGGAAGAAAAAGAAAACTAACAAAAACAAAAACCCGGTATCTAAGCATCATTTAACACAGATGCTTCATTGTTTCGCGAGTAAACATGCGGCGGTAACTTGATCACTGCGCCCGCTGAATTCGATGTGCAATTTACTCGGTGCAGCCAAAAGTACAATTACAACAACAAAACTAAAATCTCCCAAAATGTTTTTCGCTGATGGTAACTTTTTATATTCGTGGTTCAAAATTAATGTTGTCTTCATGTCGTAAATTTTGTTACTGATGGCAAAATATTTTATTCTCGATCGACCGTCCTGAAACTTCCTTCTGCTCTTCTTAAAAATTGTGTATCCATATTTATTTACTTTTACATCAATAATTGTTTTGCATAAAGCAAGCTAACAAAATCTGTATCTTGCTTGGTTCGCATTTGATAGCATTAAAATATAATTTTCGGTCCTATGCTTCTGTTACTGAGTGATATATTTCTTAGGTCGCCCATTCAGTTACTAACCCTGCCGGATAGGGATAAACTTCACCTTTCAACTTTTGTTTACAAAGCTGTCAGATGCTGTCAGTGCACGCTTACACTTGTGGTGGAAAGAAGTTGCGTGATCAACAAGTCAGCCCAGAAGCCAATGTTTCTCGATTCCCTTTTATTTTCTTCAATCTCTCTGGGTTCAGTACTTTGCTAGTAACCACATGTCTTCTCAAGGGGCTATTTATCTAAGACTTCTACCATGGCGCTACAATGATAGACAATACCAAAACAATATCGTGTACTGTTAGACCTACATATTACGCAAAGACAACTGTCAACATGTCATCCCAGAAGACAATGTTTTTCACTTCCCATTTATTTTCTTCAATCTTTCCGGGTTCAGTAGTTTGCTAGTAACCACATGTCTTCTCAGGCTATTTACCCAAGACTTCTACCATGGCACTACCATGATAAACAAAACCAAAACAATATCGTGCACTGTTAGGGCAACATATTACGCAAGGACAACTTGAATCTCCTGGAAGACAACACACAGCTCAGTTGACATTTTATATGGAATAAATCGCTGTGTTACTTCACTACCACACGTAAGCAATGCGTGTCAATTTTTTTAAAGAGGACAGGAATTTCTTCTTTCTGACAAATGATTAATTAATAGGCCGGTAGCCAGGTTTTTAACCTCAGAAAAGGATCTATTTTGTCCTACGAACGTGTGAGGACTTGTGAGCCAAAGGGACTCTGCTGGTATGACTTCTGGGTGAGCCCTTAAATGGTCTTTAATGACCCCCCAACTTGAAAAAAATTGCCCGGAACGCTGCACGTACCACAGGCAACCCAGTGTACCCTCACGGAGGGTCTAGTTTATTTTTTGTTTATTTCCGTGAGGGGGAAGTCTTTCCTGTCACTTCCCTGCTAAGTAGTGTCCATGTGGGTAGAGTCACCTGCGTGTATTTTTGCTGGCTTAAATGGGTAGTAGAAATGAGTAGATTTTATCTCGTGGACACAGTAGAACATTCAATTCGCCAAGACGGCCGCTGGTCCCGTGGGAAAACAACGGAAAATTCTACAACTTTGACAATTTCGTAGGGAGAACGTGGTGAATTTTGCCGTTTGATATTTTGTGTTTTGGTAAAAGGTCCTTTTATCTTTTCAAAAATATAAAATTCATGTAATGTTGTTACGTTTAAGTCAGCCAGGGCTCAGTTGTTCAAAAGCCGATTAACGCTAATCACAGATTAAAAATTAACCAAGGAGTTTATTTCTATACTCCCAAATGTTGCTCAACGCCGATAATCGGCAAAATTTTACATTAGAAGAACTTAACATTGAGAAACAAAAATAAGCAAAAGAAACTTTCACCAAAAAGT
>NC_090872.1:44019345-44021845 GCF_036669935.1 Montipora foliosa
TACCGTTTGCTCTAAAAGAAAAGATTGTCGAGGAGCTTCGCAGACTGGAAAAGATCGGTGAGCTGGAGAAGGTACAATTTTCGTATTGGGCCACGCCTATCGTCCCTGTACTGAAACCTGATGGCTGTGTACGTATTTGTGTGGATTACAAGGTAACGATTAACCCTGCCTTTGATGTACCAGAACACCCGATGCCTACAGGTGATGATCTGTTCACCCAGTTAAATGGAGGGCAACAGTTTACAAAGTTGGACTTGTCCTCGGCGTACCAGCAAGTGCTTCTAGATGAGGAATCGAGGCAGTACGTAATCATCAATACACATCTTGGTTTGTACCGTTACACCCGCCTGCCCTTTGGTGTCCCACCATCTTTCAGAAGATAATGGATTCAGTCATGAGTGGTCTTCAAGGCGTTGGTGGAATTCTTGATGACCTGATCATTACTGGTTCCAACGATGAGAGGCATTTGAGTGATCTGGAAAGTGCTTTGGAGCGTATGAGCGGTATGAAAATCAAGCTGAAGAAGGAGAAGTGTGTATTTATGAAGCCGACGGTGGAATTTTTTGCATTTGTGGTGGACCGCGATGGTATTCACCCGTCCCTTCGTAAGGATCAAGCCATTCACGAAGTCCAGGTTCCCGCCGAGAACCCAACAGAGCTGAAATCTTTCCTGGGAATGGTTAATTATTACCGAAGATTTATTCCAGATATGGCGACTCTAGCTCACCCTTTGAATGGTTTGTTAGCAGAGACAAGAAACAATGTCAAGAAGCGTTTTTGAAGTTGAAGAGAATTTTGCAGTCAGCTCCCTTGTTAGCGCATTAGGATCCAAAGAAACCGGTGCGACTAGCAGTTGATGCGTCGTCTTTTGGGTTAGGAGCTGTGTTGTCACACATTTCTGAGGATGGAGAAGAGAAGCCGGTAGTGTGGTTGCCTCCCGTACTCTCTCTCAGAGTGAACAGAACTATTCAATGATTGAGAAAGAGGCTTTAGCCATCATCTTTAGCGTAAAAACGTTTCACCAGTACCTTTTTGGCCGACCATCCAGGAATGATGCGAATGAAGTCCTTGGCAAGACTGCACGTCTGGTGGCCAAATTTGGATAGCGACATCGAACAGACTGTCAGAGAATGTTCAGATTGTCAGGTCAACCTCTGTAAGACACCCTTGAAAGTGAACAATCCATGGATCTGGCCTACGCGCCCCTGGCAGCGTTTACATGTGGATTTCGCTTGTCCTTTTAATGGGGGAATGTTCCTGATAGTTGTTGACGCAAAGTCTAAGTGGATGGAAGTCGTTCCTATGTCCTCCACCAGTGCCGGTGGAAGAATCATCGTGAATCATTGTGAAGAATCATCGTGTTACAAGAGAAAACTGTAGATGTATTAAAGAACAACAAATTTCAAGTCATTTACGCTTTCGCTGTGCAAGCTTTGTCGACAGACTTCTTTCGGTTGTTGCGGAATGAATCCACGGCGCTCAAGAGACAACTGTCGCTGATAGTTGTCGACGATAGTCACACCGTTGAAACTTGGTAATTGTAATTTTAGTTTTTGAACTGTAAAGAGTCTAAATCATCCAATGCTCCCGCCATCTCACTACCTTGAAGACTAAGAGACTCGAGACGGTTTTTAAGTGCAGCAAGATCTTCCTTAGCCGCACTGCAAAAACTGGTCTGGTCATTGTATTCATCACTTAAGAACTGCAGCGTCTTGGCAGTTTCAGGATCTGGTCCAAGTTGACTCTGGCCGCCATGTTTGTTTGCTTCAGCCACGCGCAATGTTAAAGACTCTTCAAGTCGGCTGAATTCAGTACGCAAAGTATGAAGCTCTTCCAACATTGAATCATTTTGATGTTGTAGTGCTTTAACTTTAGAGTTGTTCGCTTTTCCAGACATTATTGAAAGCTTATTTCACACCTTATTCCAAAATGGCCGCGATTTAGATAATCTTTTGTTTCTATTGAAATTAGACCTTGTTGCCTCGTTCACGGCAAAATATTCTTTTGAATTTTCAGCTCAAGAACGAGGCATCAAGGGCTAATTTGAATAAAAACAAAAGAATATTTAAATGACGGCCATTTTGGAATAAGGTCTATGTACATGCATGGATATGCATATGCATGTACATGCACTCCAGATCCGCCAACGGATATGGACCCACTTTCGTGGATTTGGACCCCCCTGAAAATAAGCGTTCTTTTGATTAAGGTAATTAAATGCCTTTGTAAATTGTTTTTCGTTGTAAAAAACCGTACTGAAACTCCAGTCTAACTTTGCTTTTTCTCCTTGTTGAAAATTAATTCGAGAATTCAAGACTGGAATTGTTTGCTTATAAAAAGAAAAAATCTTGCAATGTTGAAGCCTTGCAGTCAAGTAAAATTCTAACAAGTCGTTTTCCAACAAAGTGGTGTTACTTCAAAAAGTGGCACCTCCTTTGTGACAGCGCCGCTCATTCAAACTATCAATTGGAAAAGAAAAGAACTATGAAAGAAACAACGC
>NC_090872.1:44026845-44034345 GCF_036669935.1 Montipora foliosa
GTCAACACAACCGTCTCGAAGATGGCAACTGTTATATTTTGAGAACATTAATCCGGCACAACAATTCAATGTCATACGACGAACTGCTCACTGCGGCTAGCATGACATCTTTATAATGTAGGCGCTTACATCAGGCGTTAATACTTCTTTTTAAATGTCTAAATGGTACGGGTCCCACATATATTGCTAGCCTTTTTAAATACAGGCATACACCGTATAGGCTAAGAGGCGAGGGTTTGAATTTGGAATTACCTAAATTTAATTGTTAAATTAAGAAGAATTCTGTCACTTATTCATCAACTAAGTTATGGAACAGTTTGCCTTCTCATGTGCGTCTTTCAAGTGATGCTAGTGACTTCAGAAGTAAATTGCACGATTTCAGTTTTTTAGAACGTCTTATAGTGTACAATTGTAGCTTTTAACTGCTTTTAGAACGAGTTTTAGAGTTTTCCAAGTCACGTTTCAGGTGGCTTTTTGTTGTTTTTAAAATTGAATTATATTTTATGGCTGTAATTATTTTAGATTTTATTTATACACGTTCGTATTTTGAACGAGGTTTACAGCTCTTTGACGTAACGTGTTAAAATAAATGATTGATTGATTGATTGACTGACATCTTTGATATTGGACGTCCATCTTTTGATCAATTGACACCTGTCAAAACAAGGTATCGCGTGACCATATCGCGCGCTCAAGCTTAAAGCTCATCGAAGTCAGCTGTTTTTTTTTAAAGTTGACCGCTGACCAGGTACTGGTTTTCGATTGGATTGCAGGCTCAACCCAGGTTAACTCACCTAAACATAAGCGAGGCTTCATTTTTCGCGCGCTTTCTGTGGCTCGACGAGGTTACACGGCCATACTACATTAACAAAAGTTCTTACAGAGTCAACGCTTTTCGTGTTCAGGTGGAAAACGGTTTGGAAGATGTTTTCCTTCTGCATTTTTCGCTGGTTTCAATCCAGTTGGATATATCATGATATCTGTGGTCCACACTGGTGGCTACGCAGTTATTCAAGTCAAGCATCGGCGGGATGTAAACTTAAGGCTGACTGTTTGTTTGATTCGCTTAGAGCTGCTTTTTTCTCTGTATTGCAATTTTTAGCATATTTTTAGAAGCTCTGCTAAGGTTACATGATGTCTGGAGGACCTATGACTAGAACAGAAACGAAAGGAGAGCGAAAGAGAACGACAACGACAAAACAGAATACCAGTAATAGATCATACTTAACGGAAGAAGTTACTCCACAAATTCTTTCCTTGCGCACTAAACCGTTTGTTATTTTTACGGATGCGTTATTTGAAGTGATGCGTATTTTTAAAAGGTGGTTTCATCGGTTCTTCCTTTGTTCAGGAATGAAAATCGATTTTTTAATGCTGTTTAATGTCAACTGGAATTAAATAACTCTTTCGGAAATAAAGAAAAAGTTGATTTGTTTTTGTTTTTGTTTTGCTCTAAAATGCGAGCGAACAAGTGCTTTTTAAATCCGTTTGCCCAACTGCTTTTCGTTGTGCCTTGACAGTGACAAGAAAACTTTTCCCTTATGTTGTAAACACGTATTCGAAACGAGTTCTCGTAAAATTAGAGGGGAAATCTCACTAGATTGTGTTTTCAGAAGCTTGTTTAAAGCACCCAAACGTTATTTAAAAGGAACTTTATTATTTAAGTGTCGAGTCGTTCTAGCGCTGAATCACTAATTGGGGACACTGAAATTGAAAGTAACAATAGACCATTTTAACAGTTGTAGCTAAGTTACCTGGCCTACGAATGGAAGCGAGGCTGCCGGTGACCCTACTTTTATACAAACCTCCGTGCTTTTGTAATGTTAATACGGACTAATTAGAATCACAACAACACAATTTACATGATAAAAGCAGTGAGGTTTGTATCAATGCAAGGTCACCGGCAGCCTCGCAGCCATTCATTGGCTAGGTCGCTGAGCAAAAAACTGTAAAATGGCCTATTAACACAAATCAAGTCAAATGGGTTGGAGCAGACTCTGAAATAGCTTTTTTTCCTTTTCCATTCGCTCGCTGAGGGTGTGCTTGTTTTCTTTAACAACTCATGCGGTTCAAGAAAAATTTATCGCCAAACTGGTGAATTGCAAAGTAAATTTCACTGGTAAAACCGATGTCGCACTCATCGCTTCGTGATTCATGCGATATCGGTTTTTAGCGTAAAATTTACCGAGGAATTCAATAGTCAGGCAATGAATTTTTCTATAGAAGAAAGCAAAGATAATGATTTAATTATTAAACCAGCAAACGGAACATCAAAACGCGGACAATTCGAAACCTTTTATTTTCACAAACCCTACAGGCAGTAAGAATAAATAACCAGGGAGCTCCGCTTTTAGGCTTGGCTAAATCATCACTACACATATTTTAAAAGGATGAGGGGTTAAAACAGATCTAAAAAAACGTTAAAAAAGACTAAATTTTCAGCCGCCTTCTGCGACCTTCTTCAGAGAAATGTACTCAGCAAGTTACGAAATGCAAATATCTAGAAAAAAGATGTCATTGCTCGTTGCCCCTAAGGGAGGAAACCCGTGATGCGTACACCCTGGGGAATGCTGCTCTTTCATTGACAGAGTTCTTGTCGAGGAACGAATGCAACGACTCTACAAAAAGCCTTTTGTTCTTGGTTTTTACGCCTGTTTCCAAAATGCTCGCATAATTTGGGTGCATGTTGTGGCCGGTGGTTTCGGAATGCTGTTTTACCGCGGAGCCGATGTTACAATTAGTTCCAGGTTTGTGCTTTTTTAACCCCTCTTCCTTTTAAAATTATGAGCACAGATCGCTCTTATAGCAACATATTCTTATTCCGGAATAGGGTCCATTGAATGCGCCCTTAATTGACCACTCCCCATAGGGACTTCTCAGGGCCAATGAAACACAACCAACGAAACAACAGAACACAACAACTACAACTGTTAAGAATCCCAAATGGCTCGAGTTAAATCAGTTGGCTATTTACAAGTGCGGCCGGGAAGTTGAACTAGGGACTACCAGGAACAAATATTCAATGAGTGGTTAGAACGAGTCTTGAGCCCGGAAACTCCTGATCTTAGGGCAAGCGTCCTAACCACTGGGCCGCACTGCCTTAAATCCATCAAACTTTCGAATATCGCAGGGGAGAATGATTTCGTCTCCCGTGTATTTAATCTTATAGCTTTAGTTCACAGTTCGACTACCACAACGAGAAATGGATATAAGAAAGTATGGAAGTTAACTATTATGTTTCTGAACGCTGAAACATTTAGTGGCAGAACTTTGCGCAATAAGAATTATATGCGACGACTCAATTTAGATTTGGAATTGTTGTGAGTTTACACTTTTACCAGAAACTCATCAGGGTTGAAACGTGTAACGCGCGTTCACAGCTTCAGTGCGAACTGATTGGTTGAATGTTTCAGTGCTACGTACCATATTTGGAAACCCCTCGCTCTTGATGTTCCAAATATGGTACTTAGCAAATTGAATATTCAGAAGCTTGTTTCCCAGCACACTAGGGGCCGTTACACGTTTCAACCCTTATGGGTTTCTGCTTTTACATCATGATGTGTTGTTTCATCGAATATTTACGGGACCTCGTGTACCTCTAGAGTGTTTGACCGGTGTTATGCTCAAATGCAATGCATTCTCGTAAAAGCTGATGAATGGCACAGTGTATTCTGGCTAATTATGATGCATTCTGGCATTCTGAGTGGTCGCGCACTAAACTGTAACGGGGGGGGGGGGGGGGGGCCAAACCGGCCAAGGGGCACTAATCCCGGAGTGGCAGAGTCACAAATGGCAATATGAACCCACTGGGTGTTAACCTCGTCCGCCATCTTGGAATAAGTCTTAGCCTACCACGCGTATCTTCCCTTGTATTCGCACGAACCGTGAGGGCCTGACTACACGTTGTTTAAATAATGAATTGCATTTGCATTTGTGTCGCACATGTCAAACAAAGGTCTAATGTTCAAAAGAAACGTCATAGATTTCTATACTTTGTATCGCTTGCATTGTTTACTAGGAATGAAGAAAGGCCATATCAGGTCACTCATGATGTCCCGGAGAAAATTTCAGCGTCCAGTTTGCATAGCTGTCAAGATATAAAAAATCGAACTAATTAATGTGACGACGAAATAGAAGTGATATTAAATGTTTCAACTACGGATTGCATTAAATGATTGCATTTTTTTAAGGAAGTAACTTGTACGGAGTTTAAAATTCGGAGTATAAATTTCAATTTATTATTATTATTATTATTATTATTAAAAGAAACCGCACAGGCTTAAACAGGCTGAGAGCATAAATAACAGCCAAAGACCTCTCTTTACCTCGAGTTCTAGTTTACCCTCCTTTGATTTGATTTCCTCAAGATCCTTCTCAAAACGTTGCTACAAAACAGAAGAACAGAAAGTGTTCGTTGCACGTATATTCTCACTGACAAACTGGATGGATGGATGGATGGATTAAGGGAAAGGAAATTAATTAGCCAAAAAAACAAAAGATGATGCTAATTGTGATGGCCATGCAGCAAACTGAATACACATAACCATCACAGAATGCGGGATGACGAGTAAGAAAAAAACTGGCTCTTTCCTCCTGATCGTCCCCTGGCGACAGGTGATAAGGAGACACCAGAACAATGGGATTTTGCTCTTGATTGGTTGCAATTGCCTGAAATCGCTTGTTGAAGATAGGCCAAGTAAGCAAAAGTAACCGACGAATTGTTGCCGACGCTCAATTGAACACTACTTTAACTTAAAAAGACATCAAAAAACAGGTGTCTTTTGTTTTTGCCTTTGTCACACGTAGCGTTAACTCGGACCTTCGGAATAAATTCATCTGGTACCCAGGGTAATTGCATGTACATGTGATGAGCATCACATATATTTTTGACAAACCATGTTCTGCATCAAGTAAAGTTAGTTTAATTACCTTCAGAAACAAGTTGGAGGCTTCCCGCACTCGTGTTTCTTGCTCTGCTCGAGCTGATCGGACTTCTTTTAGTTTTTCCCGCAAGGCATTTATCTGCACCTTGGATTGACTTTCATTCTCTGCAAAAACAATTGTTATCACGTTAAAATCAGTTTCTTTTTGTTACAATTTGATTTCAGGTTCATGATACAAGACTCCGCTAGTTATGTCAGTGATTTGGTAGACTGGGCTTTCATCTCTGTATCTCACGGTCACGGGTTCAAACCCCGTTGAAGTCCTGAATTTTTCAGGCTTCTCTACGCAATTGCTAAAATTGCGTTTATAACTGCGAGGATCGTAGCTTTACTTGATTTCATATCCGCAGTTCAATATGCTTCATTTCATATATCATAATTTCGTTTTGATGATGAAAAGGTAAAATCAAAAGACAACGTTTCGGTGTCCTCATGACACCATCATCAGGTCAAAATAAAATATTTACCAGATAACAAGAATATTAATTTTATAAAATGCTAAAAAAGGGGGGCTTAAAACTGATCTAAACTTAAAAAGGTTTCCCAAATTTTCGAACCGTATCTCTGGTTCTTCTTTGGGGGACAATGAATCTAAAATTCAAAAATCACTGCTTCTAATTTTGGCTCCCAAGAGATCTTAACAGCGGCACATATGCCTTTGGGAACTCCATTCTTTCATTCACAGAGTTCTTATCAATGTTCGAGTGTAAAGACTCCAGAAAAATTCTGCGCTTGTAATTAGTTTCATTCCTTTCAAGAATTTGGCCGTAGCGTGGATGGATGTCGTGCGTGGTTATTTCGGCATGTTGTCGGATTGCCGACTCTTTACTCGCGGCACGCGCGGGATCATGTTCCACTCTCCTCGAAGCCCAACACCGTTTGCTCTCACCAATGTAGGAGAGATCGCAGTCTTTGCATTCAACCCTGTAAACGATGCCTTCTATTTTTTCTTCCGATGGAGGGTCTTTCGGTTTTTTGAAGACAGAAGCAAGTGTGCGTATGGGCTTAAAAGCAGTCCTTATGTTGAAATGTTGCAGTGTGCGTTTTACCCTGTCCGATACCCCTTGAACATGGGATATCCATTGACCTGTAGGCTGTCCTGGACGTTGGATGTTTCCTCTGTTCTCAGGGCCTCGCTAGATGGGATGGTGTTCGCGCGGCGCATCAACGTGCTGACGACGGATCTCTTATGTTGTACAGGGTGGTGTGAATCAAATGGACGGTAAACCCACCAACGCGTTCCTGGATACTAATGTATCCACCGTCCCAAATTGTGAGGTTGAGGTGCAAGCCACCCATACCAACAAGTACTTGGCATTTGATTCACACCACCCTGTACAACATAAGAGATCCGTCGTCAGCACGTTGATGCGCCGCGCGAACACCATCCCATCTAGCGAGGCCCTGAGAACAGAGGAAACATCCCACGTCCAGGACAGCCTACAGGTCAATGGATATCCCACCAAATTCATTGAAAATGCTGCCTAACCAAGGTTTGGTCCACAAAGCAACCATCCTGACCCGGCTGGCCTTGCCGTGGTACCCTATGTTCAAGGGATATCGGACAGGGTAAAACGCACACTGCAACATTTCAACATAAGGACTGCTTTTAAGCCCATACGCACACTTGCTTCTGTCTTCAAAAAACCGAAAGACCCTCCATCGGAAGAAAAAATAGAAGGCATCGTTTACAGGGTTGAATGCAAAGACTGCGATTTCTCCTACATTGGTGAGAGCAAACGGTGTTGGGCTTCGAGGAGAGTGGAACATGATCCCGCGCGTGCCGCGAGTAAAGAGTCGGCAATCCGACAACATGCCGAAAGAACCACGCACGACATCCATCCACGCTACGGCCAAATTCTTGAAAGGAATGAAACTAATTACAAGCGCAGAATTTTTCTGGAGTCTTTACACTCGAACATTGATAAGAACTCTGTGAATGAAAGAATGGAGTTCCCAAGGGCATATGTGCCGCTGTTAAGATCTCTGGGGAGCCAAAATAAGAAGCAGTGATTTTTGAATTTTAGATTCATTGTCCCCCGAAGAAGAACCAGAGATACGGTTCGAAAATTTGGGAAACCTTTTTAAAATTAGATCAGTTTTAAGCCCCCCTTTTTTAGCATGTTATAAAATTATGAACACTGATCGCCAAAAGAGCAAGAATATTAATGTTCAAGTTCAAGTTCAAGTATTATAATAGTCATGTTGACAATCGTTAGAAGAAATCCTTAATTATTACCATGCTAGACCGAGCTTTCAGGCTATCATCATACTGGTCATTATTTCATGAAGAGTGTATCCGCCTCAAGACCTTATTCCTATAGCTGGCATATCCTGAACAACTCATTCACTCTATGATCTCCAATTTTATTACATCCAAACAAACACCAGCACCTCCACGCAAATCTGCACCTGACCATCAATCAGTATGACACTGTGCGCAAATAGTTGAAGGACCTTGATAAGCTGTTAAAGATCGACTTATGCCCAGTCTTCACTTCTCGAAAAGTTGAGAGATCTCAAACATAAAGAAATCAAGCCCGCATTGATCAACGAA
>NC_090872.1:44041845-44046845 GCF_036669935.1 Montipora foliosa
TCACGTGAAAGGACGTGATAAAAGAAATGTATATAATAAATGATTATGAAGTGCAAGCTATAGATGAAAGAAAGAAAAGATCTTGGCACTTATTTGGACAATTTAAGCATTTCTCTCGAAAAGACACCTGAAAATTTCAGGTGGCTCCAATGGGATTCGAATCCATGTGCTATATTGTGATGCCGGTGCAATGATCTACCAACTGAATTATGAAGCCACACGGTTGGGAACAGGACCTGTTACAACAATAGTGCAACTGTGAAACGTCAGAGTTATTCAGTGGTGCCTTGAAAATTTGAAAGAAAAAGTTCCAGTATTCATTTTTTTATTGCAAAACATTCCGTTCTCTGGTTTAACTTTATTCTTTGGTAAGAATTGACGTTCCCTTCAAATTAGGTATATATCATATGTCATAAGCGGTAATATGTACATTCATCCATGGCATTTTTGGTGCCTAATATTCTCAGAAAGAACTTTGATTAAAATCCGGTCACCACAGTTCAAATATCTTGCTAATGAACAGGAACAGGCCCGAGTTGCTCGAAGCATGGTTAGCGCTAACCAGCATTAAATACCATGGATACCTATAGGTTTTGATACCTCTTAACCAACGGTTAGCACTAACTAGCCTTCGAGCAACTGGCCCCAGTTCATTAGACTAATTTTTGAGAAGCTTTTACAAACTAGAACATTACACAGGCAAACTTCTGAAAAATGCACGAGGGGGAGGGCTATGAAGCTACATGTAATCTGTACACTCTAAGGTTCCAAAAAGTAACATCATTGTACTCCATAATCAGAATGAAATATGGGTGTCCACATGATTAATTGCCAAAGAACACAAGAATATATTCAGAGTTCAATTGAAACATACAAAGAAGCACAAAAATAACTTTAAAACTGATATTAACCACATCGTTCAAATCATGGGTGTGTTTCTGATAAGGAAAGATAAAGAGATATGTATACAATGAACCCAATCAGGATTTGGGTTTTCGAGAAATGAATGCCAGATGCCCAAGATGCCAACCATTGCATCACCTGGCCTCACCTTACTGAACGAAAGCATTGACTTTATCCTCTGTTGTGTAATAAAGCTGGTACAACAACAAAAAAGTGCATTGAAAATTCTTCCAGTAACTTATCACCTGTAAATTGGCTGTCCTCGTCCATTTCCACATCAACATTTACTTCATTATCATCCTCCTCTTGAGTATCTGCATCATCTTGTTCATCGCTGCTTGCTTCTTGTAGTATTGCAAACAGTTCATTCCTATCCTCATCATCACTGCCGCCATCTTGTTCTTCTATTTGTGTTCCAAGCAAAGGTGACGACATGGAAGTATTCAGCAATTCAGCATCAGAAACAACACTACATAACAATAATAATTATTATTGAGCTAAACGAAATTAACTCTCATACTAAACCTATCCTCTAATTAAACTAATTCACAAAATAGTTGTATCATGAAATTTTACCTAACCCTGTTGTTCAGTTCTTGAACAAGAAAAATCTAATTTTCATGATATTAATTATCCCGGGTGCTGTTTGGGCAACTACTGCAAGTGATCTGGAGATAAAGGTAACGGTTTAATGACGGTACATGTGCAGTATAATAATTGACATGGTGGCATGTGACCCAACAAGTACTGTTACACTTACTTCTCGTCCTGTTTCTCTTCATCTTGTAACACCTCAAAGGTTAAAACTATGTTAAGGACTCACAAAAATAAGAGTTCATTCTTCCAGAATGGTCCTCCACTTTAAAATATTTGCTTAAATTTCTTTTCAATGGAAACACTGTACAAATCTTATGACTAATATTAAACTTATTTTATTAATTAATTTGCCAAAAAGTATTACAATATTAATACCGACTGATAAGTTACAGTAGCTCAGTATCTAGAGCATTGGATATGAAGGAAATCCTGGGTTCAGCACTGGCTTAACCAACACTGATGGGTTTTGAAAAACAATGAGATCTGAATCTTTCAAATATTCTTGGATAATGGCTACAAATCATACATCTTCTAAATTCCATGGTAAAGTATGTTAAAAACGTTGGGCACAGAGTTCCTAGTATTGTTGCCTTACCAACCCAATACAGTAGATGTGGCTAGCTTGGCATGATACAGATTTCAAAAAGGTTTATGGAGTCACGGTGGCTTAGTGGTTATCTATCGGGCCTCCCACCACTGCGAGCCGGGGTTCAATTCTGGCCTCGGCCAGCATGTGGGCTGAGTTTCAGTCGTTCTCAACCTGACTCGACGGTTTTTTTCTGGGTACTCTGGTTTTCCTCCCTCATCAAAATCGACTCACAGGTAATTAACATCTAGCTATGGTGCTGTGCTCTGACATCAAACACGGACTGTATAGCGGCAGCCAGAGGTGCCTTTGTATGATTTCAGCCCAATGTCATGAGCCGCGCCCTTCGCAATTCAGTCCTCGACTGCAAGTAAGGGTGATTAGCACTAGCAATATTTATTTATTTATTTATTTATTTATTTATTTACGGTGTGTAAGGAAGAATAAAATAATAAAAAACAGCCATGAGTCAAAGGCAGTTTGCCGCATGCTGGAAATAAAGACCTGATACAAAGCATTTTTCCTCAAAAGATCAGCAGTCATGTGTTTTCTGAAAGAAAACATACTGTTTGCATTTTACAAAGGTTCCATTCCATGGGAAGTGAGTTGCTACACCAAAATGGCTCCTGATATATCAATATTACCGAAAAGGCTCATTATTCAACAGGTGCTTTGCAGAGAGCTTAATAAATCAGTTCAAGCAAAATTAGTTTACAACTCTCCAAATATTTTTTATTCCGGTTTGCTAGCATAGACATTTAAAATTCAGTCTCAGATTAGTTACAAGTAGGAGGGGTTGCTATCACCCCACCAATCACAAAAGGATATTGACATTTGAGGCACTTAGATCAGTTCTAAGCAGACGCTTGACTTCCTTTTCAATCTCTGGAGACTCCACAAGCTAAACAGACATGAGCAAACAAGACAAACTTTAAATGAAAGGGTAATTAAGTCACAACTTTGCTCCGAATAAATCATGATTTATCCAGCACTGTAGTATGCTTAAATGCTTCTGGTTAAAGAAAAAAAACAATCACAACTATTAACATGTTGTCAAATTAGGCAGTCAAAATATGTTGTAATGGAGTTGTTAAAACGCTACCTTTTTCTTTGCAGTTTTCCTAAATCTTCTTTTGCGGACATTCTTGAGGGGGCCAGTAACTGAAAAGTTATGAATGAAAACACTTTATTTTGCTGGTGATTGAAATACTTAACACATTTCTGCAAGAGTGACCACAAGGAAGCATTCACACGACCACATTTTCAATTGTAATCATATTTCTTTTGATGCAGTTGCATGTACTGTCTGTGTATTGTTTATAGAGCGGTTTTCAACTGAGTGCCGAAATTAATTAACGAATTGCTTTAGTTTCTGATTATTTCACTCAGTGATTGATTCAAAGTTCTTTTTTTTTTGCACGTGCACATTTTCCAGTGCTTTGTGTCGGCTACGTGTAATTACTTAGAGTTTTGATTGGTTTATCTGATTGTCTCAGTCCTTTTTGATTGGTGAAAGTAATTACTTTGCTTTTGGTTTTACGACACTCAATTGAAACTTCCTCTAACACCAGTCAAGACCATTACACTGTACCAAAACGAGGCTGCTTTAATTGCTTACATGTACATGTAATTCCTCTTCAAAGTGGGCATTTAACTGCCACAGGGATATTATCCCCAATCAAATTTAGGACTTAAATGCTCAACTTTTTATAGCGGAGCTCCACCAGCTGAAGGCGCACGCACATACCACAGTAAGAAAATGTGGCAACCCAATGATGAGAGAAATTTAGGTTTTATAGCTATGACGTCATCGACCGTCCGTACGTTCACCCCTCCAACAGGTGCTTTGCAGAAAGCTTAATAAATCAGTTCAAGCAAAATTAGTTTACAACTCTCCAAATATTTAACATTCCAGTTTGCTAGCATAGACATTTAAAATTCAGTCAAGACCATTACACTGTACCAAAACGAGGCTGCTTTAATTGCTTACAAATGAATAAAGGGTTTTTTTTCTATCATTCTTCCTGTTCTCTTCACAAGTTTCATAGTTCAGTGTTGTTAATAACGCTGCTAATGAACTAGTGTTGTTGTACCATTTCTAGTAGGAAAAAAGTCTCATGTTGTAAGTTTAATTAATGTACAGTAATAGTATAAATTCTTGTAACCTTGAAATACTTTTTGGTTGGTGGAGCAGAAAGTTTGCAGTTGAGAAAAGAGCAAGAACAGTCGAAAAAAGTTGGAAAAGGAAAGTATCACTGCTATGATTCAATAGTAGGAGCCGGCAGGAGAATCAATGACAAAACTCCCTTTGTCAGTGGTGGCAAGGAAAGAGAGGAAAAGAGAAGAAATGGTCAGATTGAGAGAGACGCAAGAACATAGAAGGAACTAAGAGCCAGACGAGAAGTAGGCGCTGAGATTTAGAGAAGCCGACGTGGAAACTGATGTTAGTCTGTTGGAGAACTGGACGGTTGGATTTGCTTATAAAAGACTGAACTGGGTTTGCTACATGTAGAAAAGAACTGAACTTATTGTCTGTAAATATTAGAGTATGTAGTAATTAGTAAATTTAGTATTATCATTTAAGTTAAGTTAACAAATGAATAATTATTTAGTTAAGTATACATGTACATAAATTAAGGTTTAGTACACTAGTTTAACTCTTTTGGGGTTAGTTCGTTTTCCCTGTTTTAAATCCTGCAATTGTATATTCTTAAGTTCCTTAGGTCATTTTCGCTTACGGTAATTATTTATTTCATTTAAACCCTGTTATTGCTTCTTTTATGCTGTGTTGCGGGTTTGTGGAAAGGGGTGTGAAGTACGTTGTTTTAATTTTCTCCTGTCCCCTCCTCGCAATCTTGCGAGACCCAGGGGATCACAAACCGTAACCCAATGATGCGAGAAATTTAGGTTTTAT
>NC_090872.1:44049345-44051845 GCF_036669935.1 Montipora foliosa
CATGACTTTTTCTTCATTTGATGGACATTCAACACCACTGTTTAGATTATTAACAATTATGAAGCTTTCTGATCTTGTTACATTTCATATTGCACTTCTTATGCCCAAATTTCATAATAAGTTATTACCATCCAATTTTGATACCTTCTTCAATTCAGTGCTTAATATCCATAACTACAATAAACGAAGTGCCGCAAACCAATCTTACTACCTGCCTTGAGCTGGAACAAACTATGGAATATTTAATATTTGCTTTCAAGGACCAAAGATATGCTGGACTCTCTTGGGAAAGATATAAAGTCAACTCCTTTTAGAAAATTTAAAAAAAAATAAAAAAATTGAATTGCTGTGCCAAATATTAATGTCACTCTGGTTTCTGTTTTCCTAAAGGTAATGCATTTCTTCACAGTTTTTTTTCTGTGATTTGTTTGCTGCTTTAAATTACTATATTCAGGATTTCATCCTAGTTTATCTGTCCTTCTCCGCATGGCTTGTAAATTTTGTTTGTCCTATCTATAGTTATCTATACATGTAGTTCGTTGTGTATGTGTGTGTGTGTGTGTGTACACGTATGCATCATTCTGATCCTTGTGTTGTAATTTATTCTTAATAGTTTGGGCTTCCCAACATTGTTAACTTTCTAGTTATTTTAGGAAGCCAACACCCCTTTTAGCTTTAAATTCTTACTTCATGTAAATTTAATTTAATTTTTTTCAAGTGTAAGGGGTCAATAAAGTTGTTGTTGTTGTTACCCATCATAGATTTTTCACATCAAAATTTCCTCCAAATATAGTTACCATGGCAACGATATAATGCATTTCTTTGAGCCTTAATCAACTTATATTGTCTTTTTTGAAAAAACGGGAAAGTGAAATCTTCCCATTCAGCGTTACCAGATAATGTTACAAATAATCTTAAAAATATTAAAATTCAACAAAATCTGTAAGCCACAACGCAGTTTTTCAGAATTTTTTTAAAATTTCAAAGACAAACGTTTTAAATTAATCAAAGTTAAAATGCAAAAAATGAAAAAAAATCACTGTCCCGAAGCAGATATATATAAATGAGTAAAGTTGCAAAATCAGGAAAAATGAAGGGGTTACAAGATCAGCATTTACGCATGCATCACCACATGCCAACACAAATGGATTTAAGTGACCATGAAACCGTTTGTGTGCAATTTTCGCAGTTTTCGTGAATAGGAGATGTCTATTTAGATTCCATATATACAGGAATTAGAAGAAAGGTGAGCGAAATAAGCGGTATTTGTTTATTTCTGTTGACCCATTTGAATCATGAGCTGATGCAAGCAGCTTTTACAACTGCGTGTGTGGCTTACGCGCGCACCCTCAGCTGAAAACCCTTTGGAGCCTCCTTGAAGCTCTGAAAACGATGCTCAACTGCAAGCTCTGGTTTTGAGCGCTCTATCTCACGTGACTTTGTAGTGACGTAGACCAATGAGCAAATAGAATTAGGGAGGAATATCACTTGCTTGTGTTTTCAGAAGTTTGTTAAAGCTCCCACAGGTACATGTAATTTGTTGAAGCAGATTTTGTTTGAAGTTCGTCCTTTCTTGGTTGCATTGCTGTATTTTGCCGGTTCTTGTTCCAAGCCAAGCTGGCGTTTTTCAATCATTATGAAATACCTCAAAATGTGAATGATCTCGTTTTCAGAGAATAAGTGCATCAGCAAAACTCTTTTTTGTTTCCCACCGGTTTCTAATTTTAGCGTGATTCCTATTCGCTGGCTATTGACAGTTGACTCTGAAATGGCTTTTTTCCCTTTTTCATTCGCTCCCTGAGGATGTGCTTGTTACTGGGTTGCCAGTATGGCAATCCCAGTCGGAAAATGAGTAATATTTCTCTGTTGTTTTATTTTTTCATTTTTTATTATTTTTGTCTGTGTCGGTAAAAGTCTTGCCTGTCACTCCCCTGCTAAGTGGTGTCTCTGTGCATAGAGTCTTCTGTGCGTATTTCGGTAGGTTTGATGGGGTTGGGGTAATGCGTAGATTTCTCTGGTGCTCACCGGAGAACATTTAACTACCTTGCAATGGCGTCAAAAGTCATTGTAACGCGAATGCCGTTTTAGTGGATCTTTACACACCCTCATAGAGCTCAAGAATGGAACATCAATTGGATAAACAAGACAGGCGGTGAAAAATAAATATCTGGAATCTTTAAAGCAACGAGTAATGGTCTTCGACAACAAATTCATTTTTCACCACTGGACATCAAGTGAGCTTTGTTTCTAATATTTTACTAACCTGGTATTAGATACAACACTGAAATCAAATGGCAATTTTTTTATAGATATAACAAACATTATTGCAATCGAATGCCTTGAATACATCACAGTGTTTACTGAAATTGCATCGAAGTTGTCTGGTAATTTACAGTACTGTGCAAAAGTAATGAGAGCGAATTTCGACGAATTTCGTCTATTGTTCTCTCGAATTTTCGACGATATGTCGGCGAAATTTCGCGAGGTATTTCGCGTCGCT
>NC_090872.1:44059345-44061845 GCF_036669935.1 Montipora foliosa
TCAGACTAACAGCGCCCACATCGGAATTATAACATGACCCCTGGACATTCATGGTGTATGGGCAAAATCATAGTCCCTCAAATCGCATCAAGCTGCCAATATTATTCGTGACAACGGAATCCTATCTTTCAATTTAGCCAAAATTAGGGTGCTGCTTGCCCAATTATTGACCGAAGTTTAAAAAGTCAATCACACTAATGGTCCCCTTACCTGACAAACGTCAGCAGTTTTGTAAAAGCTCTTGTTGTCTACTGTCTTGTGAGATTCTGTTATACATGGCAGGTCAAGCATCTAAGATCAGATGTGTAATTAACGTCTACTGTTACAGTATATAATTATTACATAGAAACATATTTTTTAGAACTTTTTAGAACCTCTTTTAGTCTTGATAATTATTGTTAAAGGGGCTATGTCACATTATTTTAGGGTGTTTAGGGGAAATCCCTAGTTAATCACAAATTACATCATTACATCACAAAGATGATTCAGGCTAGATACATGTACAGAGGGAAGTCACAGATTCCCTAGAAAGAGAGAGTCAAAACTCCTGCTTTTTCACTTATGGGATACAATGTTCATACAACATAAATATGCAAAAATGATTATTTTGATTTAAAAGAATGTAAAGAAAACTTCACTCCTTACCTTTGCTGATAATGCAGCTCCATCAAATCGAACTGTGGCATGTCTGTAGTCAGCTAAAAAAGTAAGTTGTTTAAGGGTCATTGAAATGTAAAGATGAGGGCTCAGTTGTTCAAAAACCAGTTAACACTAAACTGAAATTAAATATCAACACAGGATTGAATTTTGCATGTCAAAAACTTGCTGAAGGAAAGCAAAATGCTAGTCAATTTTGAAAGCTGCACGTAAAAGTCTAGTGGGAACTTTTTTTTTAGGATTACTTGTAGCTTAATCAGGCATTGAACAA
The DNA here is from genome assembly GCF_036669935.1 of Montipora foliosa. Lineage (NCBI taxonomy): Eukaryota > Metazoa > Cnidaria > Anthozoa > Scleractinia > Acroporidae > Montipora > Montipora foliosa. The sequence continues at coordinate 44,060,274 of NC_090872.1, forward strand.
GTCTGGGCTGAGAAGACATTACTCAATTCTTAATGAAACAAAGAAGCACAAAAAAATGGAGTGAGAATTGATTGTTTCCTCTCCTTTATGTGTTCCCAAGTCTTATTTGCCTAACTCATGAAACAATTAATTTAATGCAGTTATAAAATGAGATCTTTCATTGTAAACTACAAAATCCTCCAAGTCATGATATGTGAAGTACATGATTGTAGTCTGATTTATCTTGCCATACTTGTTATTGAAAATCTTCTCAATAAATTTAAATAATTAACCTTGAAATTCAATAGACAGTCTATCCCTGAGCGAGCCATTCTGGATGGCATGTTGCAGTGCGGATGCATAAACCTGTGGCAAAACAGCACAGTGTAAGTAGAACAAAAAGAAAGCTTCAATTTGAAAAGAAGGAAAATCAATTTTCAGCAGTTTGCCAGACACTGACACTCGTGCACATGTGTAATGTCTTTTCAATTTTTACGACCCATGATGTAACTGACTTAAGGACGTTCGCGCCAATTGTTTCTGCGCATCCTTACTGCGCACGCAAATGCACTCGCCACGTCATACACGAGCACGCACGGTAAGTAATAAAATGAGAAATGACAGGGCAAAAAGCCATTGCTATAGCTTTGCCTGGATTTAATGGTCTTGGACTTTCGGTGACCCCTATTTTTCTTTCCAGAAACGGATTTTATTTACAATTATCTCCACGTTGTCCAAAAATGAACAAAAAATCAATGTGGGAAGTTAAAAAAATTTCAAGATTTCTGCTGACGGGATATCAAATTCTGCCATCTTGCGGCTGCAAGGCGCGTGAAACTGTGGTCGCTAAATGCGAACTTGATCTTTAAGGAACCTCAACAGTTGACTAAACTCACTTAATAAGTCCACTTAAACAATATTTGGCAGAGAAGATTTCACTTTAAAGATTTAATTGCAATATATTTGGGTTTACAGACACTGGCCTTATTCGCTAACGAAGCCCGATTTTGTCACATATTTGGGTGTTTTTCCGGGCATGCTCTCTCCAAAACGAAGTCGGTGACTCCCCATTTTTTTTACATTTCTGACATAACTAACTCATCATCTTACAGTGGTAAAAGTTTCAGAAAAAAATCAATGTTGAAAAATTTTCGCGCGAACGTCCTTAAGAAGGTTTCCGATTTCCCGGGAACTACACCTGTTTTTCAGCCAGAGTACCAATAATTACAATATTTACCTTTTCTTGAATATACTTTTTTGTGGAATAACCCGCGGAAAAATTTCCATGTCAAAAACAAATTAAGTCGCACCGAAAAACCACATCTTTCTTGGAAAGCGACTGGAAGAGAACCCATGTGGCTTATCTAAGCTTCTCATAACTTCTTTAAGCCCGATGAAAAGATCACGGTGTGACTGGAGAACGTGGAGAGTTTACAGGTTAACAAGCTAAATAAAAAGCGTAATTTTCAATGACAACCCTTGCTTAACAGTATTTCAAGTCTTCATTGAACATTACTACTTACTTGAGGAACACGTAAGATAAATTCTTTTTCTAATTCATTTCCATCGGCCCTAGATTTTGAGGACATATTA
>NC_090872.1:44086845-44109345 GCF_036669935.1 Montipora foliosa
CGGCAGCCTCGCTTCCATTCTCAGGCCAGGTAACTTAGCTACAACTGGTCTATTTGCCAAATTGCAACTCTAACAGACCATTTATCTTTCTGATTGGTCGCAAATTAGCGCAACTTCCGATAAGCGACCACTCCATCCTCATCTATCCTAAGGGAAAAGGGGGCATTCCCCTACCCTGTAAGGGTACCCTGTATCGTAGCATTTCGATTTTCATACAGCCTGCCAAAAACGTTACTCTGCGCTGGGTCTGGATAAGAAAGAATTATTTTGCAAGAAATTGCATGCATGCATGAAGTCTTCCCACTCGACGAATGTGAAGAATGTGCATGTAGACCTCTGAAACTCACTTATTTCTCTTGTAATTCCATATTAAGACATCATCACTTGTTTATTGACAGGTCCTGGTTTAGCGTTTATTGCTTACCCTGCAGCTGTTGCAGAGATGCCCGTTGCTCCTTTGTGGTCCATATTGTTCTTTTTTATGGTAATATTGCTAGGGCTTGACAGCGAGGTAAGTTCCTGTTGTCTGATGTCTGTTTGACAATCCTCTGAGCAAACAGTAGCGTTACAATACAATACTTAATTGACACTCCCCGAGGGGGTTTTTCAGTGACAATTGACATAACTAACAAAAGAACTGCACATAGATAAATTTTGAAAGAACCATAATTAATTTAAATGATTGGCTAAAAACAGGTGACGGGGTAGCTCATCTTAAAAAATCCTTTAGAAGATACTTTCTTAAATTACGTTTAAAACTATTCGAACACTGGCTAAACTTAATTTCAGATGGTAGATTATTCCATATATTAACAATTCTATAAGAAAAGGATTTATGCCCTGTTTTAGTTTTAAATGATAGTCAGGAATATTTAATAGCTGCGAACCTCTAGTCGCCCTCCCACTTACGTTACCTCTAAAAATATATTTATTACCTAAATATTCTGGGGCCATTCCAGTCATACACTTGAAAGCCATAACGGCATCCTGAAGTATAACTTAGTTTTAACTGACAGCCACCTTAAGCCCTTTAACACTGGATATGTCCCACACGGCATATCTGTCCAAATGCTGACATACAAGAGGAATCAATGTTGACAACGTGATTGTTAAAGTTACGTTTTTATCAAAGGTCACATCAAGGTCCCTAACAGAATGTGTCGGTACACGTTCTTTACCTAAGAGCGAGAGATGGAATTGTGGATGTCTTTCTGTTATCTGTCTGCTGCCATATATGATTAGTTTGGTCTTATCCGGATTAATCAACAAGTAGTTGTCAAATTAACACCAGTCGCGAAATCTTAAGAGGTCTTCATTCATAGCAGCAACGGCATTTTTGCAATCATGTACGCCAAACGATATGCACAATTTGGTATCATCAACATAACAATCGGATAAACAGTTTTTGGGGACAGTCGGTAGATTGTTCACATAGATGGTAAAAAATAACGGCCCCAAAATACTTCCTTGTGGGATTCCGCTGACCAATGGCAACGCATCCGAGAGTGTGGAATTAATACGCACGACTTGGTTTAATTTCTTCCAAGCAAATAGTTAGAAAACCATCTGAGTCTGATGCTGAAGCACCAACATATTGTAGTTTATCTAGAAAAATATCATGCATATGGTTGATACTATCAAATGCCTTCCTCATGTCCAAAAAACAACGGCAGTTGCTTTCTTCTGATTAATTGCCCCTATGATGGCATCAGTTGTATGTATCAACGAGGTTTCAGTTGAATGCCATTTTTTATTGCCACGCTGGTTTATTGACAATCGCTTGTAGAACACTACATAGGGCATGAATTGATTTAGTGAGATTCGTTCACATACCTTGGACAATATGGGCATCAGTGAAATGAGGCGATTGTTGTCTGGCTTTTCATGGTCACCTTGTTTTAGAATTCGTGTTACCTCCGCTGTTTTCCAGATTTTTGGGAAATACCAGATATAAAGGAATCATCAATAATAGCTGTTAGAGTGGGAAGAATTGACGGTAGAGAATTTCGCCAAACACGTGCTATAACTTTATCGTTCCCTGGAGCTTTTCCTGTTGGCATTGAATTAATTACCTTTTCAACTTCTTTGCAATCCACAGTTCCAAAAGAGAATTGTTGTACCAAAAAATGACACCTTGGAACAAAGGACGATTTCGCAAGATCGTAATTGCTTGTCCAACTGAAGTAAAAAACTCATTGAACTCATCTGCAACCAATTTATCGTCTTTGCTGTATGCCAAATCTCCCAAATCTCCCCATCAACCATAAATCAAATATCCTGTGTTTATCTCGTTGAGAGAGAGATCAAGATTGTGTTGATGAAACCAGAAAAGGCTGGAATTTCCTACGTAAAATTCAATTGCACTAAAAAACATTCTCCAGAGGCTGTCAGGGCTAAAGAACATTGACTATACTTTTATCAGGAAAAAAACCTTACCAAAATAATTTGATTCCTGTACAATCCTTGAAGTGCTACTTGAAATCTAGCTCTAAGTAATTTTCACTCGATCTTCGGGATTTTCTTTCTCACAGTGCCTGGTGCAATTGCCGTGTTAAGAAATAATGCCGGGTGAAATATTTTTAAAATTTTACATTGCAGTTCGTAGGAGTTGAGGGCTTTGTTACAGCCATTGTTGATCTGTTCCCGCATCACCTGAGGAGGGGCCACCGCAAGGAACTCTTTATTGCACTGTGTTCTGCTGTCTGGTTTCTGATTGGTTTGTCCATGGTTACCGAGGTAATTAGAGAACTCTTCCATGAAAACTGTCGCACGGCAAAATCAATGGCAAGATCTGATTGCACTCTGATTTGTTTCAGGGTGGAATGTACGTATTTCAGCTGTTTGATTATTATTCTGCCAGTGGAAGTGCGCTTTTGTGGGTTTCTTTGTTTCAGAGTCTTGCTGTGGGCTGGGTCTATGGTTAGTGAATCATTCAAATCTTGTTTTATCAGTGTATAGTACATAATCACACAAACTCTGCTATCTGGCGTTTCATGGCTTTGCGCAGTAGCTAATTCTGTACCACATTCTCAGTCAGTTGGCACGAGAGTAAAGAAAAGGGGAAAATCCAGTAGTAGAAGTAGTAGCCCGAACGGGCGCCTAACTTATTACAAGGTGATTCATCCTCACTTTTAATTAATTCTGAGCCCTTGAAAAAATGACTCGAGCTACTAACTTTTAATGTTGGAAGCCCGAAGGGCTCCGGAAAATTTGTCTTAGGCAGCAGCCTTGGCAGACTGAGGAACAGTGGGTCCTTCTCTTCTTCTGTGCGCCCCCCTTTTTTCGCCCATGTCAGTCAACTGATAACCTGAAATATGACTGTAGATGATGACCTGTTAATGTCTACTAATGGGCTATTGTCTCAAAACGTACTTAACTTTCCTATCTCATTGAAAAAATTAATACAAGCAACACTTCACTGCCAGTAATTTTGGCTGCATAACAAAACAGTAAAGCATCGTTTTACTGTTCACTATTTGATTTCTGTGGCCATTCACTACTTGCACAATCCCATAATACTCCTGTATTACCCCCCAAAATTTTGCGTAACCATTGTTTGCAATTTCTCCTGGGACATGAAAATGTCCCAAGAGAAGTCGAAAACGATGCCTGAGCAAAAGTTTTGGGGGATAAGAGAGGTGTATTATGGGATTGTGAAAGTGGTAGTTCTCAAGGGTTTGAAAACTGGCGCCATGTAAACATGGATTTAAAGAAACTTGAAGCTCACTTTAAGGGGAAAATCCCCTCGGCTGATGTACTTGGCACTGGCACAGACTGAATATAATAAGAAAATCATGAGTCTAGGTCAATTTTAAACAGAAGCCCAATACCAAGGAAACCGTCGTGCGAACTTTGTGGGAATTAAAAGGTATCGAATGGCCCTCGGAAAGCCCTGAACCTCTTCAACAAAAACCTATTGCCTCATCTTTTAGTAACGTTACTTTTCGCAGTCCTTTATTTGCCCGTACTCAACTCGAACCGTTGACAGTCGAAGAAGAAGAGGAACAACTGTCGGCTGCACTCAAGGAAAATACCACTTTCCGCAATGAGGCGCGAACTAATGCCAGTGAGAATATTACCCAAACACTTTCTATTGATAAAAAGGATAACGAGATTGAGCGAACTCAGGTCAACGATGCTGCAAATGCTCTGCTTATTCCGTCCGAACTGAAAAACCCAAAATAGTTTCCTTTCAATTACGAATAGGAGACGCAATGTCTGTGTAATTACCGACAAGAATCTTGGTGTGTTTTCAAAAGGAACGTGCTTTGTAACTCTTGACATTTTCACATAAATGCGTTGAAATTTGGATGCTGTAGCTAAAGAACTGAAACGGGACGTATACAAAACATTGAACCCAGGTCCATGGACCACCTCTGTGGACCACCCCTCATTTTGTACAGTTTCAAGCAGAAAAATCTTTAGACGAGAAAGAGAAATCATCCTGGCACTTATCTGGACAATTTAAGCAATAATTATTGTCTCTTACAGAGACATGAAAAATTCAGGAGGCTTCAACAGGATTCGAACCCATGACCTCTGCGAGGACGGTGCAATGCTCAATCAACTGAACTATGAAGCCAGACAGTTGGGAGCAGGTCATGTTTTGCATACGTCGTCCTCTTGGGGCCTTAGCTTGCCTTTTTTGCCTGGCATGTCTTATGCCACGATGGTAGGTCTGGATTCAGCCCAGCGGTTGGCTCAGTTGGTTGAGCATCGGACAACTGTCGCGGGATCAAAACCCCGGCCGGACCAACACACAGGGTCTTTAAATAACTGAGGAGAAAATGCTGCTTTGTAATGACATCTGCAACTGGTTAGACTCTCTAGTCTTCTTAGATAAGGACGATAAACCGTAGGTTCCTGTAACGGCCGAAGAAATATTTTGTCATTTGAAACGTGTTTTCACAGAAATACTAGTATGTGATATTTCTACAACTGAACAAGGCATGCAGCGACGCAGAAAAGTAAACAAACACGCGGCCGTCACGTCGGCAAATCAACTGAGTAGAATGAACGCATAAAATACAATATTGCCTACATCACGTACATTTAATTGTATCCTTGATTACCTTACATTGCACGAACGAACAACGCAAACGTTACTTACGATAGCCAGCGACATGCTTTCAGAACCTACAGTACAGCCTGTGCTCTCTGCTGCGAAAAGTTGGAAAAGATTTCGTAAATGCAAACAATATTTCGGTCGCTAACACGTGCAGTTGGGACAGTAAAAAACTTTTTGTATTTTAGAAATGAACTAATTAAAACAGCTACAAGATAAACTTATAAAAACCAAACATGTCTTCAGTAGTTACGAGTTCTAACGCCTCGTAGATCCCTGCATGAACGTTTTCCCGCAAGAGGCGTCCGAATTCTTCCCTCTTTAACACAGTTTTCACTTTATTGAACACATATTCTGCAACGTTGAATTCTGGTGAGAGGGATGGAGTATAAATGATTTGTGATCCCATCTGCAATAGCCATCTTTGCAAAATGTTCCTAGTCTCGTATTGATGTGTGAGGCAGTTGTCGAGTATGATATAATCGTCAAATTCAATAGCAGGATTTTCGAGTGCAGTTGTGACTCGGCCAGCCTCTATAAAGAAATTTTGAAAATTTGTAGAATCCGAAGCTCCTTCCAAAGTATTTGTGTAAAGTGCTCCTTGCAGTCCACACAATAGGTTAAGTGTTACATTTGCGCCCTTCTTATTGCCAGAAATTACTTCACCCGCTGCTTCTCCTCTAAGAGAATTTCCAGAAACGGGATTTCCTGTCCCAGTGATGAACACCAGCCTCGTCAAAAAACTTGAATTTTTCTAGTGGCAAAGCACTCAGAAACTGCTGACAGTAAAGAGTGTTTGCAGGGGTAAATTTTTCCACAGATGCCTTTGTTAACCGCTTCCTAGTAAAAGGTCCCTCAGGCAATGTGCTATAGTCTTCAAGCACTTCTTTTTTCGATTTATACGGAAGGGAGGGCTTCTCCTTTTTGCGAAATTCCGTCAACTGTACGTCCTCAGGCTTAAGGTGTGAAGGATTCCCTGATTTCTTCTTAGACGGTAAATGTTCACCGGTGGTGCTGAAATTTTGCCACAACTTTGAAACAAACTGATTTGAATGTTTAAACCGATCGGCAACGTCGGAATATCTTCCAGGAAAAAATGCTGTTGCCGGGTCTCCGCCTTCCGCGGTAATGAGTCTAAAATTAAGCTTTTATCTATGGATTTCCCGCGAATTAGAGTTCGCCCGCTGCTATTTACAGAATACGCCATTGTTCGATCACGCACTGGAATGTGACCACATGGATTCACCCTGTTGGTGTGACAAAGCCACGTGACCAAAATCGTTGACGTTTGGCGTCGAAGTCAACCTCCGTGCTTGTCTATGAATTCGCGGTGTACCTGTTTCGGTAGAATTTCATTGAAACACGACAGGTTGGCTTGGAGCAAGGATCGGCAAAATACCGCAATGCAACCAAGTAAGGACGAACTTCAAACAAGATCCGCTCCAACACTTAAATAACGTCTAGGTGCTTTAAACAGACTTCTGAAAACACAAGCTAGTGAGATTTCCCCCTAATTTTACGAGAAGTCATTGCGATTACGTGTTTAGAACATAAGGGCAAAATTTCCTTGTCACTGATGAGGCACAACGAAAACCAGTTGGGCAAACGGATTAATTAAAAAAGCACTTGTTCGCTCGCATTTTAGTGCAAAACAAACAAACAAATCAACTTTTTCTTTATGTCCAAAACAGTACAGATAATTGTTATTTAATTCCAGTTGACAATAAAAAATCGATTTTCTTTCCTGAACAAAGGAAGAACCGATTAAACCACCTTTTAAAAATACGCATCCACTTTAAATAACTTCTTCCACTAAGTATGTGCTATTACTGGTATTCTGTTTTGTAAGGAACCCATGACCCGGAGCCTACAACTCTACTGTGTTCGTGTAACGGCGTTTTCACAGACCGATTTATTTTTAGATGAATTTCCCGCGAATGAGACTCCCACAGGAGCCCGATGACCAATTACAAGAAATTAAGCTGACGTCATAGGATCACCGAACCGGAACTGCCTTTGTTTTTTTACCTAATTCGCGGGAAGGGCTAGTCTAAAAATAAACCTACTTGTCAAAACGCAGTTTCACAGATGCTGTATGGAAGTTGCACGCTCCAGATGGGCTCCTGGTTTTGTCCTTGTCGTTCTCTTTCGCTCCCCTTTCGTTTCTGTTCTAGACAGCATGTAACCTTATCAGAGCTTCTAAAGGGAAGGGCTAGTTTAAAAATAAACCTACTTGTCAAAACGCCGTTTCACAGATGCTGTATGGAAGTTGCACGCTCCAGATGGGCTCCTGGTTTTGTCCTTGTCGTTCTCTTTCGCTCCCCTTTCGTTTCTGTTCTGGACATCATGTAACCTTATCAGAGCTTCTAAAGATATGCCAAAAATTGTATTACAGAGAAAAAAGCAGCTCTAAGCAATAAAAAATAAACACTCAGCTTTAAGTTTATATCCCTCCGTTGCTTGACTTGAATAACTGCGTAGCCACCAGTGTGGACCACAGATATCATGATATGTCAAACTGGATTGAAGCCAGCGAAAAATGCAGAAGGAAAACATTTTCCACCTGAATACGAAAAGCGTTGACTGTGTAAGAACTATAATTGATGTAGTATGTCCGTGTAGCCGCGTCAAGCCACATAACGCGCGCGAAAAATGAAGCCTCGCTTATGTTTAGGTGAGTTAACCTGGGTTGAGCCTGCAATCTAATCGAAAACCAGTACCTGGTCAGCGGTCAACTTAAAAAAAAAAAAAAAGGCTGACCTTGGTGTGCTCTAGGCTTGAGCCTGTGATATGGTCACGTAAATACTGGTCAACGGATACCTTGCTTTGACAGGTGTCAATTGATCAAAACATGGATGTCCAATAGACCTTATTCATAAATGGAGGCCAATTTATAATTCTTTTGTCGAAGTGCAAATTAGCCTACCAATACAGTGAATTGAAAAGAATTCTTGCTCTAAAATGAGGCTTGGTAGGCTAATTTGCACGTGAACAAAAGAATTATAAATGTGACCGCCATTTATGAATAAGGTCTATATCAAAGATGTATGCCGTAAACTAGCATGAAGGATGATACTGGTCACATTAGCATACATGGAGGGGTGGACGTACGTACGTACGCACGGACGGTCGATGACGTCAACGCTATAAAACCAAGATTTCTCGCATCGATGGGTTATTTTCCTAACAATGGTGCTCCGCGCGAGTCTCCGCTATGAGTTGATTTGATTTGATTTCTGTATGGTGTCCCCAATGGACCATATTTGTATTCTCAGTATTGGACTGGAACGTAGCTTGCAATGGAGGCTCATACGGGGGAATATATCTAAAAGTACTTGCATTTTAAAAGATTTCCCCGCATTAGCCTCCACTGCAAGCTATTGCAGTTCCAGTCCAATACTGAGAATACGAATATGGTCTATTGACTGAGTCGGAAGATACCATCATACTCTTTGATTGACCCCCAAATTTGCATAAGCATTGTTTCCTGTTTATCTTGGGACTTGCATTGGTCCCAAGAGAAACAAAAACAATGCTTATTCAGAATTTGGGGGCACAAACAAAGAGTATTATGGTATTTTTCGCTTCGGCCAATTAGCTACTTTCATATTACCCGCAATGAATTTTGTTTTCTCCACATGGTCAAACTTTCTCTGGAGAGTCCTAATTCTTGCATTGGCAAACTGTTCTTTAGGCATAGGTCCACAATAACATGAAATTCCTTACCTCAGTGAGTTAAGAAGATTGAGGACCACCAAAGATTTAAGAAGAAACTTCGTTCGCTTTTCACAACTATCGAGAATCTTTCTTTTAAGCGATGTGCTCTTCTTCATGATAAGAGTTCGGCTGATTTTGAATATCTTTAGTAATTTTTGGCTTTTATCTTGTACCAACCTTAAATTTTCAAATTTATGTCAGTTTTATTGCTCTGTTTTGTTATTTTTATTTATTAATGCAGTAAATAATTTAATCTACTTAGTTTACTTACTTAGCTTAGATCACCGCAGGTCCACATCAGCTTTATGCTGCCGGTTAATGACCTGCGATGTATGTATGCAGTTATTCCCCAGAGCATTTGAAAAGAATAGTTGCTGCACAATCTGTGGGGAAAACAAAACGCATTGCAGGTTATATGAAAGTAGCTAATAGACCTTATTCACGATGGCCACCATGTTGGATTTGCTATTATCATGCAAATTAGGTACACACTTCTGAGGGGGCAAACAACACAAGTTCGAGAGGTTATTACGAACATCTTACCCACTCATTTAATTTGTTTCATGTTCATTGAATGCTTATTACCTAAGTAATAAAATAGAATGATTATTATACGAGTTACTTCGACGTTTTTAGTGAAAAATGAGCCGCTAACGAAGTAGAAAGTCAAACTGTCAAAGGCAATCCAAAGATACAAAATTATTATAAAAGGTACTTAATTCTAAATACTAAAGTGGACTTTTAGCAATGTTATTTCAATATTTCGACGAGCCGATTTTCCGCAATTTGCCTTTTTTCCAATGTTTGCCCCCCAGCATAACACATGGCTTATTGGCACGACAATTTGAAAACTAACATGGCGGCTATCGTGAATAAGGCATATTAGTGCCCCATCGCTAAATACACTTGACACTTAAATAAAGTTAATTTGCATTAATTACAGCAGATATATTGGGCAGTGCACTATTAATACGGTACCGACAAAAATAATGAATACAAGTCAACTTTGCCATTGGTTACAGGTGGGGACCGTTTTTATGATAACTTGGAGGACATGATAGGGTTTCGGATCAATCCTTGGATCAAGTGGTGCTGGAGATATTTCACGCCATTGTTTTGCATGGTAAGTAGATCATTTTCCAAAACAACGCATCTCCTCGTTTTTGTCATACAACAACATAACCATAGTAGATGGTTTTCCTTACTTTTTGTGCCTTTCTTGAACAGGATAAATCGATTTTTCTCTGTGCAAATTCTTCAATAGAGGGTTCTTACGTTACGTTACGTTACGTTCAATCTGAATTCGTTAGCGATTAACGTTTTAAAAGATTAAGAAGAAAGGTGCCTCGGTGCTGGAAACCGCAAAATAATGCAAGTCGTGATCAGCATATCGCTTAACCAACATCAGCGGCTATGTTGGAAGAACAATGCTCTGGTTGTGACTGGCGTGGAAGAAGTAAGAAATAATGGAGTTTGTCTTTCACTTTAAATATGTATACTTCACACTCAAGAAAGAAAACCCGAGAGCAAATTCATAGTCTTTTTCCGCAGAGGGTATGCAATTGTCATTCATCACCGCTTTATATCTTGTCGCCTCAAAACAATTTTCTTTTTATCTTTCACAATTTAAGTAAACGTCACAAGCATTCAGTAATCAGCCGAACAGTTCGTAGTTTTAATCTTATAGTAAATGTAACCTAATTTGTCGTTTTCATTTTTACAGGGGATATTTGTATTCAGTATTGTGACGTATAAACCACTTGAGTATAATAAATACAGTTACCCTGGCTGGGGTCAAGCCATTGGCTGGTGTATGGCATTATCCTCCATCATGTGTATTCCAGGTTACATGATTTTCCGATTTTTAACCACTCCTGGATCATTTTTGGAGGTATGTCCCAACTATGCCATGTGCCTCATTTTATTGATCGTCACAATGAACTGAACGACCTAATTCATTCTTCTCTTTTTTTTAATCCACTGACGTGTAGTAAGAGTGAAAAAGCAAATGACGATAACAAGAGCTAACCATATAGAACCCAAATTCCCAATGGGCCAACCAGAAGCCTAGTTGTCCTGGTATCCTGAAATATCAAATCACCGTCCTGATGACGTCAGGGTCACTTTCAAGTTATGTTGTCGTGCGAACTGTCGTGCGATAAATTGTAAATAGAGGATATTACACGGTGGCGAGAAGATGTGAATTTTATGTTCGAGTGGTAAGAACAATATCTCACGAGTGAGCGAAGCGAACGAGTGAGATATTGTTCTTGCCACGAGAACATAAAATTCACATCTTCGATCCAACGTGTAATGTTCTTTTTATTATATGGAGACTACATATGGAATATTTCCGATTTTACTGTGTTTCAAAGTAGTCAAGTTTTACAAATTCTTTAAAAACTCTTATGACGTACAAGGTTTTCTTCGTGTTCTCGTTTTCAAGTTTTTCTGTAAATTCTTTAACTTCTTCGTCGCTGATGGACGCAAACCTGCTCGCCATGCTTTTATTTATTAAACAACAAACGCGACGAGAGAAACCAATTCAACAAAAGCAAAAGGCGGGAATCGTGACATCATTGAAGGATACGACACTCACAAAGGTGACGTGACATACGGAAAATACGCCACTCGGGTCCCGGATGAAGTGGCGTATGGAATCTACGAGTGGTTTGGTTCCCTGTAAAACACTCTCCTCCATATAATAAAGGGTTTTACCAATTAGCCAGTATCAAAAATACCATAATACTCTAAGTATTGCTTCAAGTTTTTCTTGGGACCATTGTAAGTCCCAAGAGAAAAGAAAAACATTGCTTATGAACAAACAAAGGGTATTATGGTATTTTTGATACTGGCTAATTCATCAGAAACGTCGAAATCGTAGCTTCTGTTTTTCGATCGTAAAATTTCCCGCGAAAAGTAACTTGGAGGACGCTCGCGAACTGCGTGATCTGTACCAACAAGGACTGTAACATTCAGACTGAAGCAGTGGAGCTAGAGAAGAGTTTCAATGAAGGGTTTTACTCGTAGTTTGCTGCAATGATTTGACACCCTGCTCACTGTATAAAAGCTTGGAGTAAAATAATTCTTCAGTCATCACTTTTTGTGCCGTTCGTTGACTCGTATTATTCTTCTTACGGGTCTCACGACAGAGTCTTTTAGCTTGACTGCGTCTAGCCAAAATTGATGACTCGGTCAAACTGGCCTGTAAGCAGCCGAAGCGTACCCAAATAGCGCAATTACGTAAAAAAAAAAAAATATATATATATATATACCTTATGATGTGTCCAAGTTTATCCTACGAAGAGTGCTCTACACCCACAAGTGGGGGAGCGTTACAATAGTTCAATGAATGGGACTAGTCGAAAGATGACCATTTATAAATACTGCAGGCAACACACAGTTTAATTAAAAAAGCCCTGAAGAGCCCTGCGGTATTACAAACTTACAACAAAATTTACTGGGAATGACTTTATCTGATTTCCGAGGTCACACTCGAATTCACGAAAGACGTAACACAAACAAAACAAAGGAAAAAGTGTAAACAATAACCTAACACTAACACGAGCTACGGAAACCATAAAAAAAGTTCAGTTCACAGGTTTTTACAACGACTATAACCCGATTTCCGCCGGCGAGGATCACGGTAAGTATTATGTATTATACATTGTAACGTTTACCATGCATGACTGCTAATGGACGTTTTGTTGTTAGGAGACTGTCGTTTTTGAGGATACCTAAATTTCGAGCCAGGATTCGAGCTAGGATCCGAGCCAGGATTCCAGCCAGGATTCGAGCTAAGATGAGCTTTTTCCGCTATTTATTCTCGAATCTCTCGGTTAGGTTAGGTCTATTTAGGTTGGTTCTAGTCTAGTTAGGGTTAGGGTAGGTCTCGGTTAGGTTAGCTTAGGTCTCGAATCCTGGCTCGAATCCTGGCTCGGATCCTAGCTCGGATCCTGGCTCGGATCCTGGCTCGAATCCTGGCTCGGATCCTGGCTTTATTCTTAGTTTATTTCGGCGTTTTTTTAATCTAGATTAAGCAATATTAAAAAACTTCGCAGTACGTGTTTTATCGGGTCTAAAAACACTCGGCAACGCCTCGTGTTTTTAAACCCCGATAAAACACTGCTGCTCGTTTTTTAAACATTACTTAATCTTGATTAAAGAAACGACAGTCTCCTAACAAACAAAACGTCCATTAGGAGTCATACACGGTAAACGTTACAATGTATAATACACTACTTGCAAGACAAGGTTACAATAGTGGGCGCCTCTACAGCGGGGATTTTACTGAGAGGGAGCACTTAGTGTGTCTTCTTCTGCAATAACGAAGCTTGTTAACCAGTCAACAATTATTAGGAATGAAGCACTTGTTCAGTCGGAAGAAACCTTATCGTAGTTATGTTTGTCTCTTCTAAGCGTAAGTCATTTTGGTTTCCTTTAGCGCTGGGAGGAGCTGACCACACCCATACCCACAGAGAATACAGCAGAACAGGAGATGAAAACTATCACTTAGCTTGTTTATTTGAGCCCTGTACCTTACATGTGTATCAATATAAGGAACGGAAGTATATTAATTAAACGAGGGACAAACAATTGCATTCATTTGTGCAGATACATATATTTCTTTCAATAAATGCATAATACAAGTGATCTCTTGGATCGAAACATTTCGTGATTTCTCGTTGAACGCAACTTTTGATGTAATGTTCAGCATCCGAAAATCAAACCTCGCATCTGCATCCCCGGCAAAAAAATTATATCACAAACATGCTATGGCTGGTCACGTGGATCTCAAAATCTGTGAGCTTTTCCAAATGTGTGTTAGGGGAGGGGTGGCAGACGACATGGAATTTGACGTGAAAGGCAAAACGTTGCTGTCCATCGCACGGGACAGAAAATAAACTCGCGTCGGTCAGTGTGAAGGTCCGGATACAAACTTGCTCAAGTACTCGAATCGAGTGAAGAAGGCTCAATAGCTTGCGAAGAAAAGAAGGTTTTACCGCGCAAGAAAGCAAGTGAAACGTTTATTCATGGAAATCAAACATCGATCACCTATGTTTATGTCACATGTCGACCTCAAATCAAACTGCATGAACAAATATTGAACATGTGCAGGTATTTTATTTTGTTGTGTCAGTGATATTCGTTTTTCTTTCAAATGTTAAACAAAGGTATTCCTAAGTAGCGTAAATTGCCACTGTTATATTATTACAGCAACAGCTGGTTAGTGTATATATTTCTCAACGACTAAAGCCGTGTTCGCATTAGACCTCGATTATGATCGAATTATAATCGAATTAAGCATGAAATGAGTTCACATCAACTAATTACAGTCCCTGATTATAATTGGATTATAATTATTTCAAACAACCTCAAGGGGGTTGTTTGAAGTAATTACAGTGCGTAATTGAACTGAATGGCGAACACGTGGTGGTATGAGCAGACGAAACTTCTAATCGCTTTATGGAGCGAAGGTTTGGATTAGTCTCCTATTCTCGGAAGCTATCCTTGGTTCTCTTCTCGCCTCAAGCACATGATGGTGATGATAATCGTGGCAGCCACGCGATACGGCGCCATTTTGTCTCACACTGTGAGGTTACCCTGCCTATTGTATTTGAATTCTCGCAGATGGGGACCGAACCATAATTGAATAAAATTAAATGGAGTATAATAGCCTGAATTATACTTCAGTTGATGATAATCGAGGCCTAATGTGAACACGGCTTTAGCCATTTAATTAACTTGATATAAACGATGGCATGGAGTCGAAACGTCGCTCAACAACATTGATATCACTGATTTTTATTCTTAAACGTTATTTAGGCCTCTTTCATACGTATCCGGATACTTTTGAATCCGCAACTTATTCTCTGCGGATTAACGAAACGTATTCAAATAGAATTCGCCCATCCACACGTATCCGGATTCGCCATCGGACGAAGATTGCGAGATTGCGACAAGAGAAGCGATAGCATTTCGTTCAGCGGCCATGTTAAATATTCACGCGGTAAAGACTGGCTCTGAGTTTGCGACGTCATCAGATTTGAAAATATCCGGATTCGACCGTCCATAGGATTCTTTGCGTATTCAAAGCTTTCCACTCTGGGGAATGGATTCAAAATCGCATACCGGATTCGCCGGACAAGTGTGGACCGAAGGCGAATCCGCAAAGAAAAGTTGAGGGTTAAAAAATATCCGGATACGCGAAGATGGGGCCTCGGTTACAAAGACAATCTCGGATCTTTGAAACGTTTTGAGCATGGTTCTGGCGCAACTTGTTTGCCGTTCAGTTCACCACATTGCCCGCCACACAACTATCAATTTATAGTATTTCCAAGTCCACATGACGAACTTCAGGGTTTCGTTTCTGAAAAGAAAGACTACAATTAATCCACGTCAAGCCTCTGACTTCATTATGACAACATGGAACCTTCCATTTTCTGCGTGCGTGAAGTGAAAGTGAATCTACCCGTTACTTTAGTTGTCAGTCACTTTTCATTACTCAAAATGGCTTTTGCTTTAAAAGACTTCGGTTTGAAGAGTGGTTTTAACTTGTGCTTAGTAAAACTAAACCAAAGCAAAAACCTTAGCCAATCACAATTGACATCATCAAACGAGCCAATCAAAAACGCAGAGCAATCACTTGTATTCGACGCGGGAAAACGCTTGCGAGCTTTGCTTTTACGTCTGATTGGATGAAAACGCAACACAAGGCAGGATATTTTAGCCAATCATGAAGCATGGTATTACTCAAGAACATGAGTCAAGTATGAAGAAATCAGGTAGCCCCTTGTACCTTGATGTTTTTCTCAATTCTGTCCACTTGTTGGCCCAGCATATCAATAACTTCTTCTCCATGTTCCAGCAAAAAGAGCTCTAATTCCTGCACTGTAGTCAGCTTTTGAACTTCCTGTTTGAAGTCAGAAGACAAATCCCTAATAAGGCATCCACTAAGGCCTGGCTATACATATGTGATCTTTGATATTTCGAATAAAACAATTAAGACTGCAAAAGACCACGTTCGATATCAGTTCAAAACAAAAGGCATCATCTCGAGGCTCTTGGGAATAAACTCATACAAATCCTTATATTTATTCCCCAGAGCCTCGAGATGATGTCTTTCGTTTAGGACTGAATTTTAATATATCGAAATTGGTCTATTCCTCATTGCCATATTTGAAAAGAAAAAAAAGGACCGTATCGCGTACAGATTTTTTACTGATTTGAGCAAGGGAAAGGGAAAGATTTGCCTTTTTCCCTATCTCCGTTTGGACTTCAGTATAGACTCTTCAAATTTAAACTAAGGCACTAAACCTCTAAAAGAAGCTCCATATCGACTCTGTTAAGATGACAGCGAGTTATTTCACGTCCATCAAAGTTCACTTCTGCCTTAAATCGAACGACATCTGCACCTGTAAAAAAGGTGGTGGAGATAAGTGGAAAAAGTCTCACAACAGGACATTAGCAAGATGGATTATACAGAGATATGAACTTTCCATTCAAAGGACTTACGAACTGATTACGTGAAATTTATGTTAACCGTCGATTTATCCCACTTTAATGTAGCTGCTCATGTACCAAAAGCACCATTATCATAAATAAAAAAAATGACGTTGTAGTTGTCGTAGCTTCTACTTCTGTAAGATTTCGAATGATACCCCTAAGATTTGGATGTAGTGATGACAAGTGGCCGGAACAGCACGCCACGAGTAATGGAAGAGCACTGAGAGCTTACCCATCTCTGTGGCTTTCACATCATGGATTGATCTAATGCAATGGAGAAAATAAATAAAAGGAGAACAGTTAAACAAGCATGAAAACAATGCCACACATTAAAAGCCACCATTTAAAGCCCGTAAAGTTTTCCACAGTCCCGTTTCCTTCTCTGTGTCGCTGAAAACTTGTTAAAAGAACAAAATCTAGAGAACGAGTTACATTCAAGAATTTGTCCAGAGACGGCAGAAGTAGGGATGGAAAACAACATATATTTCAGAGAAGAAGGAAAACGCTGAAACATGTCTTACGAACGATTACCCAGCAACACTATATTTCATGACGCAATGCAAGTTCCAACCTGACCACTATGTCACTCTCTAGTACTTCAATGATTTGCTGCAGTCTATGAATTGGAATAGACCTAAAAAGCGAAAACAAAATGATGATGGTGGTGATGATGATGACAATCAAGACAGAAATTGCTCTAACGTGTCAACTACAGTTACATGGTCGATTGCCTTCAGTACTTTGCAGTTTCATGACAAACTGAAGAGAGTAAAACGTGTGGCGTTGCTAAGATTTCTCACATGTGCGCAGACATTTTCAATCATTAACGGACGCGTTTGCATCGTTCAGTCTTCTAATCGGTTGTTAACACTGTGATACAACATTATCACAGGGAGCGGGGCTCCTGTTTCTATTTTATTCGAAACATGAATAGCGGCAGTTCTTCTAATCTGGGCATTCACTACAAACAACGTACCTTCCCATCAGAAAGTCAGCGTTCCTGCTAATAAGGAAGACGGCAAATGAACCAAGAAGGCCTAAAACCGTACAAATAATAAGCAATCAGTTGCAAGGAATTGTATCGGTCTGGGAGCGACAGACTGTATGGCTACTAAAACGAGCAAATCTAAACACAAGAAATGGAAATGAAAGGTACAATAGCGAGGAAATATTTTTAAAAGGAACGACATTTTAAAGATATTCCGAATATCAAATAAAATGTCGAACAGTACTCTTGTAATTACTTCCGTATGTTTTCATTTCATGTCTTGGGCCCCCGTAGTGGAGCACTAGCTGTGTGGGGTTAAGTAATTTTGGACAACGAATTTAAATTAACTGAAAGTCTAGAGCCTTATGTTCACAAGTTGTTCGAAGCAGAGGATCGGGTGATATCAAAATGGATGTTGGAAGTATCTTGAAACTGTATCCAAAGACAATAAGGTGCGATTTCATCTCTGATGTCCAATATCAAGTTAGCTGTAAGTTTAATATAGGAAAACTGCAATGCTAAGCCACCGACAGCATTAGTAAGGGGAATTGCATTTTGATTGTGGTCAGAGAAATTATTCAAGAGGAGGGCACGCTGATGTACTACCTAAGATTAAAGGGGCTACAATACTCGTCACAAATCGTTAAAACAGACACCGTTCCTCTCATTTCTACTTCACACTGTTCCCCCCCCCCCCCCGAAATGTGCCTTCTCCCTCCCCAATGTTGAGCCACGCGTGTTTTGAAGCACTGAAACCACTGTGATACCCAAATCAACATTGCGCAAGGGGAAACAGACATAAGTGTTTCAAGATTTTTGACGAGTATTGTAGGTCACGCTATTTTAGGTAATTTTGTTTAATTTTGTTAATTATGAGCTCTAAACATCAAATTGGCAGAGCAAGAGTCTTTCATTTGCAAAATCACGGCCACATAATAACTGAGAATGATTTTTCAGCTTTGTAAACGACATTTTGATATAGACTGATATAAATTTGAAAAAAGGTGGGCCGACGTTTTTCAAATTTACCCAAATTCAATCCATTTCAATCCTCTCCAGTTTTGTCCATCCATGTGCCTTCTTGGCTTCCCTGTGTTTTGTAAGAGTTCTTCTATAGTTTTGAACAGTTATTTTGACATTTTAGTTAATTCTATGACCATTCGATCAGTGCTGAAATTGCCTAAAATTGCGTGACCTAGCCCCTTTAACTAATCAAAGGGACAATTACCGTTGTCCGTGAACAAGGTAAGGATGCCATGCAAGATGGTTCATTCAGTGTAACAATTAACAGAATTGATGAATTGATGGGATACGTTATTTCACTGAAATAACTTGAGAACCAAAGTTCAGAATGAACTGCACACTGCCTTTCAACCGGTCTGCGTGTCGCGCACGATCTTCGCGCCAAAACAGTTCCAAAAGTACCAGTCACATAAATCTGAACTTTTGCTACCAAATTGCAAGGGAGGAATGGTATTCATGCCTCCCTCCCAGTTATTACATCCGTGGACAGAAAGTTTAGACTTTACCTCCGATTATAACTGATCCCATGGCATCAAATATTGGGCTTCCCGTGTATGATGTCAGACCAAGGCAGCCTGTGGCAAGTATAACTCCAGTCACGGCTGCGCCATCTTCTATTAAAACGGTTACTGCACTGGGATCTCGTCCCCGTACCACTGAAAATAAAGTACAGTTGCATCAGTTCCTGCCAAGCGCCACTCTGTTCATCATTGCAGAATTTCCGTGTGATTTAGAGTTTGTCCAAGTGTACGTAAAACAAAGACATCGTTAAAGGCCAACCTTCAACCGACTGGCTTTTCGACCGTTTGTTTTTGTTATGGAAATTCGCATTGCTTATCGTAGGGATCTAATTGGATGAATCTCAGCTTCGGGTGGAATTTTGATATATGAAAAATTGTTCCGCGGCACGCAATGCCTGTCGCTTGAAGGTGGGCATGATGAATGAATGTAAAACAACACACATCGTACAGTTGCATTTTTCACAGCTGGACGACAACGCAGCCACTGAACACATACCTTGTACCTGTTTTGGCCTGTAGTACCCTTACTGCTTATTCCTGGAATAAGGTTTGCGAAAACAACACGCATTGCAAAAACGGAATTGTCTGGATCATCCTTTGTGTGAAAAGATGAATCGCATTCGATTTTCGCGCTTAAATAATCTCATGGGAACGCCTATTCTGTACAAATAGTAAATAATATTCTGACTGTTCCATTCATTAAACAACAAGGAGTAGAATAAACAAAATGCTACTATGCTCTTCCCGAAACGAACTTGAGTTGTGCTTCTGTACAAAGTGACAAAATAAAATGGAAAATTTCCAATATTTTTGATCTTTAGAAAGGAGTTCGGATACGAAGGTTCTGAAAACATGCACATAGTTTTTCACGGTGCGCGTGCTCGCCTTTTCTACCCCAATGGTAAGTTCGCTATTGACGAACAGTACCAGTGAAAATAGCTTATTGGGAATCATACCATATTCCTTGAATGACATTCCACTCTCTCGTGCACTTTTCCTGACCTGCGCTATGGCTAACAGCAGTGTGGCTGTTGAATACATTCAGTAAAACGGTCACCAAATCAATGTAACCGCACAGTATAATACTATGAACTTCATAATAGCAGGCCGTGGGAACTGCCCATTTCCCTTAGTAGGGCTAACGCTCATATGGTTCATATGGGGTAGAAAACTAGCTCTTCACATTACACTCTAATCAGTTAAGTCTGTTAATTTATAGTGCTACACGGCCAACGTTTGTAAAAACGTAACCCTTCCTTGTACTTGTACAAGTTCATTGCTATGACTTTAACATCTTCAGTTCCCACGGTCTGCTCCCGTCTGACCGTGTAGCTCAGTCGGTAGAGCAGCAGTGATCTAACCCAAAGGTCGTGTTTTCAATTCCCACGCTGGTCAGAGTTTTTCTCTGTCCTTGTGTGTGCCCATTTCCATTGGTAGGGCTAACGCTCACACGGTTCATATTACACAAAACTAGCCCTTCACATTACATTAGTCATTCTCATCAGTTAAACCGAGGTTCCTCTATATTGTCTTAGGAAGCTTGAGTTTAATCCTGTTGTAGTTTTTACGTTTTGTGAATTGTTCAAGTGTCCTTATCAGACTAACACGAAGTTAAATAATTACCTCACCTCCTTCAACCAAAAATGATCCAGCAAGAATAGTATAGGCCTACGGGTTCAACAAAACAGGAATCGAATAACCAAAAACTCGGGTTTGATACTATGATTCTCAGTTGTGTGTTAAAAAGCCATACTAAATTAACTAATTCTGACCAATCCCAAATGATTAGCGTAGACAGCGCGATAAACCAATCGGAATTCCACTAATGTTGTATGTAACTTTCTAGAAGCGCGAGAAAATTCGCGCCTTCAAGTCGTGAATAGTTTGGGTCTTGCTTGGCGCGTGCACTGCTAGCAGTCCCTTCTGAGTCAGTCGAACCTCCCGCTTTAGTCAGTCACGCAACCGAGCCGAGGCACTATTCTCCGCTCGGCGAGGTTGCGTGACTGACTAAAGCGGGCGGCTTGACTGACTCAGAAGGGGCTGCTAGCAGTCTCCTTGGTGCGAGATATCTTGGCCAACTAAGCCTAGAAGTTGCAATTAGATCAGAACTAGAAGTTGCAATTAGATCAGAACTATTAACTCTCGTTAAAACGCGATGGTAAAGTTAACTGACGTTTTTAAATATCAACTTTGAAACTTAAGATCCTTATCTCACCAATGTATATCACATATAAACGCGGCAGCTCACGTTTTTCGATGCTAGGTGTCATTTCTATTGCATAAAAATCATGTGACAGTAGTCTCAATCAAGTTCTAAACGCGACACAATTTCCTCTGATTTAGAGTTGTGTAAATTGCCATGCCTCGAAAAAGCTTGGGACTTAGTCAAAGCCTAGAGTAATTCTCTATCCTAAGCGCATCTAAGTTCAACACGGACTCGATAGCGAAAAGCAATACGTGTAATCGCTTTGGCTTCTTTGTCATTCATAAACTGGGTCCGCGTCGCTGAGATGTCAACAGTCAATTCTCTCACAGACAATCCCCTTTGCTGTTAATGGCATCAGGTAAAACAACTGACGCCCATAGACTCACCATAGCAAGATTCTCTAAGGGAGCAGGGTTAATAAGCCCTGTAACACCATGGTACATTGTCACACCAGCTCCAAGAAAAAATATACCCACACCACTGATAAGTGAATATACGTAACGGGCCCTTGACCAGCCATATCTAAAAGTAGGGAAGAAAGAAAGTTTCTTTTTAGGAGTGGGTATGATTAATTATACAGTCCATTTGAAAGAACTTATGATTTTGTCACATCTATTCAGTATTGCTGTTCGATCCTGCGTTTTTGTCTATGAATCAGAGCTAGGAATCTGATGATATATAACCCACGAAACACAAGCTTCTTCATATCGTTATTTTTCGCGTTAAAACTTGATGCGTTTTAAGCCTTGAAAAAATGTCTGGAACTGTAAAAACGGGTTTATTTTCCTTGTTTTTTTTTTCCCTTAAAAAATGGTGATAAGCACTTAAAGGAAATCATGTAACAATTTACTTGTCAATATCGGCTTGGGAATTTTCGCAACCGATCAAACCTTTTATTTTAAATTTCAGGCGAGACTCCGCGCGCGAAAATTTCCGACAGCGGATGGGGTTTTCAGGGTGGCTAAGGTATTTATTTCATATCAATGAAGACCAATTTCAAGTTATTAGTAAACTCGGATTATATTGTCACAACAGCTTATTTAGAATCATCCCAATACGTCCCCCCTCAAGTCTTTTACGATGGTCGAAAGTGCACCTCGGTTACTATTTCTCTGAAGCAATTTTCCTTTTGTAGCAAGTGTCATTCGATTTCATTTAGTCTTGTTTATAGAAGAGCATATGAATATCACACTTACGGGTGGTCAGGAGAGGGCTTTTTAATAGACTGCAAGATACCAACAGCTAACAAACACTACAAGGGGAAATAACGTCAAAGAATTGTTACACCTGATCAAGTAAATTTAGACCACCAGGGAGACAATATTGAGATTTTGCATGACATGTTTTCCTGATGTGTACTTTATTAACGTTGGTGGAAATTCCACAGAGAAAGAAGAGGATAAGCCTTGATTGCACTGCCAAAGATGAAAAAGAAATCGTTTTTCCGGATGACAACTGCAATGAAAACCATGAT
>NC_090872.1:44114345-44124345 GCF_036669935.1 Montipora foliosa
AGTGTATTTTAAATGCAGAAACCAAGGAATCAAAGGTGGGATAAAGCTTGTCAGGCTTCAAGTGAAGTACACTGTAAATGGTCATCAACAGTACTAAACAGACACTCGGAATCGGAACCATTAAACAGAATCAGAGAACAGTAATATTTAACTCATTGTGGTTCACTAATTTGGTTCTCCACATGTTTGGAATAATCAACACATATTTGAGCAGCACCCAAATGTATGTGATTTGCGCCATCCTGTGTTCTTCTGACTCAAACGCGATAAAAACAACCCCTGGGCTAGAAAACTGGAGCAAAACTGGAGAAAAACACTACAAATTTCTCAAAAGCTCTTGTATTAGATGATCTAAAATATACCATCAGTTAATTCTGAACTGGAAATCAACCAAAGTAAAGAACACAGTACAGGCTAACTATAGCCTTAAAAATGGACATTACAGTGCCCAAACATTTTGAGTATTTCATGACCTACCAATAAAGACAATTAAATTTGAAGTTTGCATGTTACATTTGGGAACCAATAATTATTATGCAATGTACATGTAGTATGGAGAAAGACAATTAACTTTAAGGATAATAGAAATTAAAAGACTATTATTTTTTTATTAAATATCTAGAGCAATCAAGGTTAAGGTGAGTGGACCTCGTTTATTTGCCAAAGAATGGATACTAAAATAAAGCAAATTAAATGAACGCTCTATCATCAATTCTTTGTTTGCAGAAGACTGCCATACTAGCTGTCATAATAACTAATACCGGTAACTGGCACCCTGAGCCCATGAGTAATATAAACATAATCTGTAGGTTGCGTTTATCTTGGAATAACCTGCAGGTTCCTGAGGCCAATCAAATAAAGAAAGCATGTAAAATGTTAAACAAAGGCAAATGACAGCTCTAAGCAATTTTATACATGTAGTAAACTGTGCAAAAAAACACTATTTAAAGAGGTTGTTTTCTTACCTTTTCTGTAACGCTCACTTTCTTCGTATGCCTTTTTCCTCTTCCAGATCTCTCTTGCAAGCCCTTCAGGGCCTCCCCAGATTTCATGTGATCTGTAAGTAACACAAAACATAAAACTCACTGAATCCCACAAATCTGATTATTTTGCCAATAATTATTAGCATCTTCTTTGTAATGCATTGTTAAATTTGATGTTTTACCCAATATGATATACTAATTTTACTTGTCTAAGAGTAGACACCGCTATACCTGTGTACAGCATAAAGAGTTAATCAACCTACATGTACATGTATCAGCGTTTCATCCCTCACTGTATAGTTTCATTGGTTTTGCTACAACTCTCAATGTCATCAATATTCATCAGCTTTTGCTGTGTTGTACATGTACATGCATACTGCCATCTGTCATGCACATACCTAATTCTACACAGAGATTCTTGACAAACCTGAGAACTTCACTTAGTAGTTTATAAGCCGCACGCATGCATGATTTTGAGAGAAAAATAATAAAATCGAAAAAAGCACCATGGCAAAAAAGTTGTTTGTTTGTTCACAGTTGTTCATGATAAACTTGCTGAAATCTAACGCTGTGTATAAATTTGCAGTGACCTTAAGAAGTTAATCAACTCTTGAAAACTGTCAAGGTTAATCTCTATATACCCAGTGAATTACCTTTTCTCTACATCAGATTTTAGGTAACAAACATCAGGAGGCTGATCTGGGTCACTGTAGGCACTGCGAACTGCTGTAGTTTTCAGGCCTTCTAAATCACTGATAATTAATCAAAAATTACTGTCAAACTTGTTACTTAGCAAGACATTTAGTAGACGCTGCAATGTTCATTTTAAAATAAGTCATGATTAAAACTATAATGTTTTCAATATTATTGCAATAATACTTTCATTCAAAGGCAAAGTGAATATCATGGATTAAAAATCCCCTTGTTGGCATTAAATCATTATTCATTTCGCAGTCTGCTGGAATAATTTTGTCTTTTTCTAGTGGGATTAGTGAATGCTGAACATGTTATCCATGCAGGGCTCAAAATTTAAAAAAAACTGAAGTTACCTTTTCGCGACTACAACGTAACTGAGGAAGTTACATGTAAGGCCCCAATATAAGTAACTTCAAGTTGCCAGAAGGTATAGGAGCCCCAAAGAGAGGAAAGAAAATTCAGAACTTTAAAAGACAATTTTACCACATCCTCAATGCACAAGCAAAATGTAAAGAAAGCAGATAAAACTGTCAAAATCGATGCTACCTGTCAGGTTGTAGGTTACAAGCGCAAAACACAATTACTGGTAACATGGTGGATACAAAGTATGTTAATTCAATACGGGTCAGCAGTCTTTCTGTAAAATACTGTGCCCACGATTTACACAGAAGTAACACCAGTGGTAATGGCGTTGTACTAAAATTTTGAACGCTACAGTACATGTAAAATCCAGACATATTAATTTGATTTGCTCCACATTTTTGTTGCAGCAAAGCAATCTTACACTGTAGATGTTCCTTAACCTGGATCACTTATTCATTTATTCACTTTCATTCAGAAATGAACTCACCAAGTTGGCGACTTAAGGAGAATTTTTACTCACATTGGCAACCATATTGGTCACAATTGCGAGCCGTGTTATCATCAAAAGAACGAAACTATTCTTGAAGAGGCTTATTTATCTGACCCCAGTTGTTCAAACGATGGATAGCGCTATCCACCGGATACTGTAAATCAATAGTGGATAAGTTGATCATAGCAAAACCAATTGTGCTATCCAATGGACAGTGATTTATCTACTGGATAGCGTTATCCACTTTTTGAACATCTAAGGCCAGGGGGAATAACTCGAAAACCGCAAGGTTTATTTAAACCCCTGACTCGACTTTTATACACATATCTCCTTCTCCATACAATGTATGTTGTTACACTTTTAATTTTATAGTATTTGCAAATGTGTATTAAGTGTAATTAGAGTAAATAAAGTATTGTTGTTGTTGTTGTTATCATTGGTGACTACGTGTAATGCAGGTAATCTGAAAAAAGTCAAATGCTTCTTTTCAGAAGTCGAACCTAGGACCTTCTGTATACATGTAGTTTGGATACTGTACACATGTACCAGTGACTATACCTGGTAATTCCACGGTACTTGAGACATACGCTTGTAAAAATTAGCATTCACTTAAAGGACAGTATAACTGTACACACTGTACAGTATCTAGACTGTTATGAAATTGTACTTTTCGGATGTCAGCGGAATGATTTCATGGCATAAATTATCATTAATTAAACAATTCAGCCTATTGGGCTGTCACAGAGGGGACATGCACAAATGACCATGGTACATTGTAAATCTATCTTGATAGGAAATCTAGTAAAACCTGTCAGGACATTTACTTATTTACTTAGACTGTTTAAGTTAATTATTTCTCCCTGATTTTGTCTGAAGAAAGAGATCAAGGCCTCATCCAAAATTGAATTGTCCCCTCTGTGACAAAAAATATAGGGATAAAAATTATTATCTCTTCAAAGCAATTGGTAATAATTATACGAAATTCTGTTTACAGTTGAAGTATGGGCTGACAAACTTACAAGTTGTGGAGGAGTTCTTCTATTTCTCTTTTCTTAGGATAGGTGTGAAAACTTTAAATGTCACGGAGGGGATCTTTTTGTCACAGAGGGGACTTTGTGTCACAGAGGGGACTTTTCTGTCACAGAGGGGACATTTTTTGTGAAAAAAAAATTGTCACAGAGGGGACTTTTTTGACACGGAAGGGACTTTACTGTCCAGAACGGACATATATTTCTTGGAGGAAGAATTATTCTTTTGAAAGAGAAACTACTGCTATTGAAGATAAACTGTTTTAACCATCCATAATCTCCTCACACAAAGAACAAAGAACAGTAATACTTAACCTGCCAAAATGTGCAGTTAATCAGTGGAAATAAGCATTTATTAAGTTCTCATGAATGATTCATGATAAAGCTTTAAAGGATTATGGGATGATAGACACTGAACATGCTCACTAAAGCAAGAGCACACATGCAGTTCTTGTAGAGCAGTTCAAAACGAGTTCAAGCAAAGAGAGGACAAAGAAATACAGAGAAAGACTGAGGGAAAATGAAGAAAAGTATGAGGTGGTTAAAAAGAAGGACAGAAAGAAAGAAAAATGATTATTTGAAGAAGAAAGCCAATCAGCCTGAAGCTTTGAGAGCCAAGGAAAGAGCGAAGAAAAGAAGGCAAAGGAAAAAAATAGCAGACGTGATCAAGAAAACAGGCAAAACTTGACATGTAGTCAAGTAATTAAAGCCCTCAGATGTTTGGAAAAGCACTCAGTAGAGCAAAGAAGCACCTGCCAAAATGCCCTGAAAGAAAAGTGCAAGTGACTTAGCAAAGATTGTTCAAGATCTTTCCCCAAGAAAACGGAAGGCGGTGGTGGATTTGTATGACAACAACTTTAAGCGAAGAAAAGAGTACAGCAAGGACAGAAAAAAAAGATGTGATGCTCTCACTGATCATGAGATACAAAAGGTGCAGAATTTCTATTTAAGAGAGGACATCAGCAGAATGCTTCCAGGGAAGAAAGATTATGTGTCTGTCAAACTAGCTGATAGTAAAAGGGAACACAGAAAGCAATGTTCAGATTGGCAAATCCAAGTTTGCACAACTCCGGCCACCCCAGGTCATACCATCATCTGCATTTGACCATGAAGTATGCATCTGTAAGTATCATGAAAATATTGACCTCCTCCTTCAAGGCCTATCAAGACTTGGCACATCTGGCTGCATATCAAGTGAAGAAGCTGTTGCAAAGACAGTATGTAGTCTTGACTCTTGCAAATGCATTGACAGGGTTTGTGACAGCTGTGGGGTAACTGAGCTTAACTGATAATCTTTTTGAAGGCCTAGACAAAGATGACTCAATATCCAGCTACTATCAGTGGCAAAAAGTGGAAGGAGCTGTGAAGAAAAACCTTGTTGACTGCACAATTGCTGAATCAGAGAAAGATTTGCAGGCCCAAATGAGACCATTTAGTTGTCATGTTTACAATATCAGGCGTCAGTTCCAAGAGGCAGAGTAATTATTCACGAGGGTTTTTCTGAGAGGGTACACTGTAGTTGCCTTTTTTATGGTCCTGTCTTACTTGTGGGCAATTGCCCTCAACTCAGCGTGAGGTTGAGAAAGTGCACCTTTTCATTAGAAAGCAGTTCAAACTTTAAGCAGTGCATGATAAGAAACTTGGACTAGTGGTAACATGAAACTGTCTGAAAAATATGCTGGAAGTAATCTTGTACAAAATTTTATCACATTAGCCATTGCTAGTAAAACTACACCATTCATACATGTTTGTAAACAACATGGAAGATCTGCATAGGTCCATAAGTTTATATTCTACTAGCATGGTAAAATGTACACTGACATTTGCTTTCATAGAACAGTGTCCCTATACAATTGACTGTATTGCAAGTTATATTCAGAAGTTGTTCTTGCCTTTTTTGATGTACGGCACTTTCATTCAATGAACCACTTACATTCATACATGCATAAATGAGGTCACTACTTTCAGAAAAAAAAATTATCACCTCAATTCTGTGTTCAGTCATTGTTGAGAGAGAGACACTTAAATTATAATTGATGTATCCGAGCTGTTTGTATTTTCAGATTATACATGACTTTATAAGACTTCATGGAAGTTGCAGATTGGAAAGTGTCTTGTTTTTGTTAGGACAAGGTCTTAATGAGCCTTACATTACAGTACAGTGTTGTCTTTTGCAATTGCCTAGCTTGTTAGAACCTAATATTTCTAAATAAAATAAAACAAAAATAATCAGAAAGTGACCCTGTTTGAGAAGGAATGTATTATGAAAAGAGTGTGCAACATTCTTACAGATATATATAATACACCTCAAGAATGTTTTGGTTATAACACTAGACAAGTCTAGTATCATTGTTTTACTTTAAACACTTTGCTACAGAGAAGATTGCAGAGTGGCTATTAATGACTGCTATCTATTAGACAAGAGTCACCCTCCATGACAGTCCCCTCTGTGACAATAACCATGATCACTCATTATTATCTGTGCTGTATCAGAGAGCAAGAATGTCTTTTCCATCAATGCAGTTTAATTGTTGATTAACATAAAAATCAAATGTGCACTTAAGTGTTGTTGCTGCCGGTTTACATTCACAGGATTTTTAGCCTAGTTTTTAATTTTCTATTTTCTTTGGTTTTCTGGTCCTCTCCGTGACAGATTGAATAAAGGACTAAATCTTGCCAGATGTGACAGAAATAATTTTGAAAGGATTTGACAAAGAAGAGTCATCATTTATTTCATCATTACAAGTCCACAGGGAACTAAACTAAATTTGGCAAAAGGAGCTATTTATGGTTTTGTTTTCTGATGTCCCCTCCGTGGCATGCAAAATATTGTGGAATTACCCTATAATAGGAGAGACTTTGATAAGAAAGTCTTCATTTCATCCACCGGGGTTACAATACATAACATCTCTTTCAGTACAATAAAACTATTCTTTTTTCACAATTAATTGCACTTGACATTTTTACAAAAAGTCACCTAGAAAACAGTTCATCTAATTTTACCTCCCAGCTGATAGATTTGATACTTACATATCAGAACGGCTTTACATGTATTATCATTACAGTAATCCTAATGTACACAAAAATTTCAAAGGGTACAAACCTTGGTTTTAGAAGATAATCACTCATGGCTCGTGTGGTTGAAATAAAGGTGTTTTGATAGTACTTTTTGTCATAATTAATGTCTCCTGGTGGTAGTTTAAAGAGCCTCTTTTTCCGCTCACCTAAACGATACATGTAAAAAAGGCACTAGTAATCAACACCAATGATGTACAGTGAATAAAAGGAAAGTTGTGGTTCCAACAAGCTTTTCCTATTATTTTCAATTTGGATCCATCAGTTACATTTGTAACTCTGTAGCTCAGATTTTTGTCATTAAACCATCATAATAATTACCGTAGGCAAATCTGAACAACAATGATTAGCAGCCATGCTCCATTTTGCAACCATGCTTTAAGCCCCCAATCATCGTAATGAAAGCAAAAGATGATCATGAGTCAACCTACTGCCCTGACTGATAGTTGATGTTAAAGTACAGCTTGTTGAGATCAAGCTAACATAATAATTTTTATCAGTAACAGTCATGCAAAGAACAGCCAACAGCCAGCACAAATGCAGGAGTGGGAGAGGGTTGGATCATGCAAAAACAAAGTTTTCCAAGTGGATTTGAGAATCAATATAAATTCGTCAGGATCCACATTAGGACAGTTTCATACATGTACCCCTGCCTCATCACTGCTACATGTATGTTCATATAGGTGGTTTTCATGTTACGTCATCAACGCCATGTTGGTGGACAAAAACAAAAGATCTCTCATTATCTCCTTTTGTTCGTCCACCTGCAATAATTATGGTACATTGTAGCTTTGTTACCTGTGTCTCTACAGAATGGTTGCAAACTACCTACAGTGCATTAGGCCATCTTAATAGGGTGGTACTTTAGCTTACCTTTGTTATTGGTCTTCTTGCCTTGAGTTGTGTTATCTGTACATTTGCCATTGCTTCCTGTGTAACTTGAACAACCTCTCAAGCTTTTATACCCTGTACAATGAAAATGGAAAATAGCAAGGGCACCAGCAACTATATTATTGATATTTATAAGTACAAAAATTGTTCATTCGTTCAGTCCTGGCAACTACTTTAACACCACTTCTAACAACAGAGCCAGAGTGAAGAGAATACCTGTGGTGGGCTTCGGGGGAAATGGGTATTATGTTTAAAAGAAAACCTTTATCCTGGAAATTCTCCATTAACGTTTGGCATGATTTTCCCGCCTTTGACTGAAGGGCAGCAAGCCTGAATGGCTAAGGGCTACATCATGTGGCAGCCCAAGGAAAATGATATTAAAATTAATGCCCTCTTTTGTATCGATTCTAGGGTTTTGCTCAGATAAACCGCAGAGTATGTCCCCAGAAGGGTGCTGCATATTCAATAACTAATCTAACCAGGCTACAGTATACATGTACTTGAACCATTGTCCTGCCAGGCCACAGCAGGTTTTGTTTGTTGTACTTTGCCGCTTTTGGTCTGCAGCACTTGCTTTTCAGTTTTTCCCAAAGCAGGGCGTCAAGTGACAAATGGCACTCAAAAAATAGGAAAATAGGACATACGGTGGCCAGAATTAATTTTTGTCTGAAACATTTCACCTATATGGCGTGATCTTCAACCCTCTGAAATTATAGATAGGATCAAACTCTCTCTGTAAAGGGCCTGTACCAACTGCAAGTTATGTATACCAGAAAGTACAGCAACTACATGTATCTACACGGATGAACAAAATTATTTATGTTGTCAAAATGAATTCACTTCCAGGCGATTTGGCATCAAAACCTCTTCATAATGCTTTCAATTCGCCTGAAATTTTCTTGTATTAGAATGATGTGCAGTGGAAGTTGACGTCAGCTTCTATAAAGAACTTCAGAAGCTACATGTAAATTAAATTTTCTCATTTCCAATAGTTTATTCAAAGTTACCGCTTCTAAAATTACGTCTTGTCCTCTCTTGGACATACAATACAGTACACACTTAATTGACCACTCCCCATAGGGGCTTTTCAGGATCAATGAAACACAATCATGACAGAACAGAACATTCAACAACTGGTAAGAATCCAAACAAATTCCAGTGGTCATAACGTGTCTTGAACCCAGGGTCCCTGGCCCTTGGCCACACTGCACAATAATTATGCGGGGAATAAAATGAGTTTGTTTGTAATTGTTACCGCTCTAACAGCCATCACAAAACATGTAAGGCTGAAAAAATGTTTGAACTTTTTAAAATAAAATATTGCTAAAGATACAAGATACAAATGTCTTTAAATAGATGGTATATTAATAAAACAACTACATGTATTCTTTGAAAACAAAGAGGATGAAATTGGATTGAATTACTTGCCTGACCTGCCAGACTCCTTTGCATGCTACAAAAACACGAGAAAGTCTGGGCAGAAACATCAGATGATAAATTCTTTACATTTTCCGAATGTTTTTGACAGAAAGGTTTCTTTTTGTTAAGAATTTTATCTCAAATATTTCAAAATGTTCCCCTGCACCCTAAAAATAGGAAAAGATAGGAATTCCTTTAAAAGATAGGAGAAAATAGGAAGCAGGCCAAAAAATAGGAAAAATAGGAACTTGACGCCCTGTTAAAGACAAAAGTCGACAGGGAGGTTTGACAGTTTGAAGGTTTTGGGTTGCTTCAGTAAAGGTAAAACAATGACCTGTAACGAGTGACCTGTGGAATGTGACCTGTGTTTTAAACCTGCTGTGGATTTGGTAGTCTCTGGTGAATTTTTTCCTTCCCTAACCGTAGTTTTCTTTTTTTAGGAAAGCTATGACAAAAAGAAAACACTCTGTAAGCAAGCGGATTTCTTCTACAATATATTAGAATTTGGTTCATTGGGAGCCCTGAGAGTACACTGTATAGTTAGTGAAGAACTGAAAATCCCGGAAGGAGTAACACAACCACGAATATTACACAGTAGGTGACTGATTTACTTGTCCAGAGTTAACATTCAATTGTCGGCTCTCATAGCTAGCTTGGATAAAAGAACAAAAAACTTATACACAAGTAAGCTTATTAATTAAAGCTTAAAAATAATTCAATTGCGAGCTGAGCTTGAGATGTAGATCCAAAAGATAGTACCTTGGAAGAATTCAACTTGTAATCCAACATTTTTCCATGAAGTTAGACCACTCGTTTGTCGAAAACACGTAATTTTCGCATTTTGGGCTAAAATTTTCCAAACATTTGCCCACATTCTCATTAAATGCAGGCATTTTAAAACTGGTCCGCCATCTTTCTTTGTCCTCAGTCGGAGCTCATAGGTGTATGCAAACGGCCCTCTTACACGAAGACGTCACGCGCGCCAAAGGCGGACAACCCTGAGGATGCGAGAGCGCGTGACGTCACGTTATTTTGAGACAGTTGTAACGGTCGAT
>NC_090872.1:44141845-44144345 GCF_036669935.1 Montipora foliosa
CAGATGCGATTCCAGCGGAAGCACTCAAGGTAGACCCAGAGATGCCAGCTGAGATGCTCTATGGATTGTTTGACAAAATATGGGAAGAAGAGGGGATCCATTTAGAATGGAAGGAAGGACTCCTGATCAATATCCCCAAGAAAGGAGCCCTTGGCCTATGTTCAAATTATAGAGGAATCACGCTCCTGTCTGTCCCAGGGAAAGTACTGAACAGAGTCATCTTGGAAAGGTTGAAAGGACCAGTAGATCATACCCTATGGGATCAGCAGGCGGCTTCAGTCCAGGCAGGTCGTGTACCGATCAGATCACAACACTGCGAATTATAGTGGTACAATCAATTGAATGGAACTCCCCCCTTTATGTAAATTTTGTTGACTACGAGAAGGCTTTTGACAGCCTAGACAGGGAGTCATTATGGAAGCTGCTTCGACATTATGGTGTACCCATGAAGTTTGTCAACCTGATCCGAAACTCTTATGAGGGTTTGTCTGCAAGAGTGGTTCACGAGGGGAGATTGACAGAGAAGTTTGAGGTAAAGACCGGAGTAAGGTAGGAATGCCGTCTGTCACCTTTTCTGTTCATCTTGACTATAGACTGGATCATGAGAGCTGTTACAAACCGAATAAGAAATGGGATCCAGTGGTCCTTGTGGATACAGTTGGACGACCTGGACTTTGCGGACGATCTAGCGCTTCTGTCACATAACCGCCAGCAAATGCAGGCAAAAACATCTGACCTGCATCACACCTCAGTGCAAATAGGACTGACGATCAATTAACTGAAGACAAACATCCTGAGGATGAATGCAGACAGTGATGAGCCAGTCACAATTGAAGGAGCAGAACTGGGGGAAGTTGAGTCTTTTACCTATTTGGGCAGTGTAATGGACAAAAGGGGGGGGGGAACTGACGCAGAAGTAAAGACTAGGATTGGCAAGGCACAATCAGCATACAACATACTAAAAAAGGTATGGAACTCCAGAGAACTCGGCACATCCACCAAGGTACGTTTGTTTAACTCAAACGTTAAGTCAGTATTGTTGTATGGAGCAGAATCATGGCGGACAACCCAAGGCATCTATGAAGAAGATCCAGACTTTTATAAATCAGTGCTTACGTAGAATCCTAAGAATCCACTGCCCAGAAACCATCAGTAACGAGAACTTATAGGCAAGGCTGCAGCAAACTCCAGTGGAAGAGGATATCTGACAAAGGAGATGGAGATGGCTTGGCCATATGCTACGCAAACCACCGAGTAGCATTGGCCGTCAAGCCCTGAACTGGAACCCCCAAGGTCAACAAAAGAGAGGGAGACCATGGAACACCTGGCGACCGGAGCTTGAAAAGGATATTAAGAGCACTGGACACACATGGAAAGAACTTGAAAGGATAGCGCAGGAAAGAGGAGACTGGCGAGTTATTTTTGGTGGCCTACGCTCCAGGAGGAGAAAAGGCCCAAAGTAAGTAAGTTGGAGTCCCCTGTCTTTTGTATATAGATGACCGACATAACGGTCAACTACAAGTCCAGTTAGACCAGGAGAAATCATGATACGCGGCTCTACTTACGGAGGATCAACAAAATTTTGCCGTGGCTCAGTGAACAATATTTGTGGTGGCACACTATTTGATACGTCCAGGTTACTTTTTGGGTCTTGCCAAGTCTATTTTAACGCCTAGGAGAAGCAGCTTCAGGTTCGACTAACATCTAAACAGGCAACTCCATTTTTTGTTGATAAACTGACGTGGTTATCATCCCACCTTCAGCAGGAGTTAGACAGCACTAAAACACCGATCCAGCGGTTTATCGTGGCTCGGGACCAGGCTTGTTTTAAAACGATATTTTAGTGAGGATCGCCCTGGTGATCTCGTTAAAGTGTCTGGGATACTCCGATTCCCTAATGATGTTGGTTTACCCTTCAACCACGTGTGGGGCAAGACGTTGAGGGATGGTGATGAGCACGTGTTTGGGATCCTTAGGAATCTTTACACCACCATTTGCCCGATTCGGGGTATTGAGCAGTACATTAGAGAAGCTTGACAAATGAGGGTCGACTTAACTTGTGGTTATTTATTTCGCTCAACAACTCCAAGTGGAGGCATTCAAGATTTACCGCTGGTTGAGATCTTCCGATCTTCCACCACCGAGGCCTGACTAAAGGGGTACCTTAAGGATATGGGTGCGGACGAAAGTGAAATGGTCCATGGTTTTCGTTCTGGCTGAGCAATTATGTTGGCTCTCAAGGGAGCTGCGCTTTCCGAGATAATGGACCATGTTGGCTGGTTGCGTGGACATACTGCGGTTTATCTCCAGTTTGCCAAAGTCCTTAATCCGGATGGTGCATCTGTGCGGCCTGTCTCCGAGAGAGATACAAGTGTGATTCATCCCTGGCAAAACATGAACGATCTCAAGTGCTTTTGTGTCCGCATTCCCTTCCGAAAATCCGGATGAGAGGTCCCATCAGGATTCTTGAACCTGTTCCACGAAACAATATCTTGATACC
>NC_090872.1:44154345-44176845 GCF_036669935.1 Montipora foliosa
AGGGGTTGTGGAGGGTATGAATATTTTCTGGAAACACACAATACTTATGTGCTTTTGATCTCAGGGAGCAGTTTGTTTAGCCTGCAACTGTCATCCCTCTTAATATTTTATTGAACAGAAAGTCGGCGAGGTTCACATAACACTCAATCAGGCTAACAGGGCCGCCAGATTCAAGCATGCCATTGTAGTCATCATGTAAACAGAGATGACAGGTGCCATAAAATACATGGCTGTTTGTTTGTCTGATGACTCAAATAAATATGACACTATCGGTTTGCTTTGCCCATGCTTTAAAAAAAAATCATGACACATTGAAAGAAATGGGAGTTTGAGATAGCTAGTGTATTTTAACATACTATACCAGTTACCTTTTCTTGCCACAAATTATTAATCACTAAGTGCATTTTGGATCTTTTGAGCAGCACCTGAAGTATTCTTAACTTTTGGAACGTCTCTCATTTGAAGGAGCTCACGGATTTCTGCACGGTTTCTTCTTTCTTGAGTTACTGGGTCTAAAGTGAGATCAAGCTTTTTGGAAATAGAGTCTCCTTGGTCAATGCAGACATCATGCAGAACTATACAAGTCAGTGTTGCTAACCTCACTGCATCACTGCTACTTTCGCATTTTCTTAGAAGAACCCTTCACCTGCCTTTGCGTTGACCATAAGCACCCTCTGTCACCATCTGTGCACGACTTAAACGATAATTGAAATAGCTTTGTTTTCTGGTCAGATCAGAGTTACCATATGGTTTCATCAGTCAGGGACAAAAGGGAAATGCAGAGTCTCCAATAACAAGAGGTGGCACAGAAAAACTATACACTTTCGTAGCAATTTCTGGCAGGTAGTTCTCCTCTTCAATTTTATTCCAAAGATTGGTGAATTGGAAAATGATTGAATCATGGTTGTTACCAGGAAATCCACAGGTAGCCGAAACAAACCGGTATTTGGCATCAACCAGTGCCATCAAAACTATGCTATAAAAGTTTTTAAAGTTGTGGTATTCTTTGCACGCTTCCAGGCCCCCATCCGGACACTTGATTGGGATGTGGCAGCCATCTATGGCTGCCCAGCAACAAGGAAATTGCCAGAGTTCTTCGGTGTCAAGAATTTTACCTTTAAAGTCATCCTCTGTTGTAAGTATATAACATGAAAGCGAACTGTCCCACATTTCTTCTACTATAGCCTCGCAGACCTCGTGTACAATGGAGCTTACAGTGGAAAGCCCACGACCCACCATTTCTGATATAGTGAAATAATAATCTCCTCAAGCTAAACGGTAGAGACAAATGGCGAGTCTCTCTTCTGGGCTAATGGGATGTTAGCTCTTGGTTTCTCTTTGTAGCCGGTGTCGGATTTTCTCTAATATAAAATCAAATGTTCCCCGGGATATTCTAAACGTTTTCTTAAACCATGAGGCTGAATATGTTGAGGAAACTGTCTTCCACCAACCAATGTTGCGCTTCAACCTCCGGCACGATCGCTTTACGGATCTGGCAGTCGCTAAATTTCCACTGTTTCTGCGAGAAACAAATAAAATGAGAGATTGCCCAATCAACTGGTGGCGTCTCTTTGCAGCAAGAGTCAAAAGTAAAGAGAAAAGTGTCTGCCTTCAGGCCCTGCAGCATTTTACAGCGTACAAAATAAACCCACGGCATTTGTCCGCCATTTTGCAACATAGCCGGTGACTGTTGTCATAATTACGGAAAAGTCACACCGTCCATTTGATGAGCTCCTCTTTTTAGATGCTTTCGCTAACATATTTTCTTCTTTGTTTACATGAAAAAAACCCGGAATGCCAAAGAAGCACATTTCATTTTGAGACATGCTTCCGTGAAGCATACACTGGGTTGCCTGTGGTACGTGTTACAGAAAATCAGAAGGCACTGAATTGTGTGGTACTGAGCTACAGCTTTCCAGTCTCTGAAGAATAACAAATAAAAGAGAAGAGAGAAACATTGGCTTCTGGGCTGACATGTTGATAATTTTCAAGTTTCCTCACAACTTCTTTTCACCACAAGTTTAAGCGTGACCTCTGAGCATCTGACAGTTTTGTACTGAAGTTAAGGCTGTCCAGCGGGGTTAGTATCTGGATGGTTGACCTAAACAATATGCCCCTTCATAAAACAGAAGCATCAGACCGAAAATACTATTAACGCTAACAAATGCGAACTCAGTAAGGTACAGATTTTGTTAGCTTGCTTTATGAAAAACAAATATTGATGCAAAAGTAAATAAATATTGATGCACAGTTTTTAGAAAGAGCGGAAGGAAGTTTCCGGGACGGTCGATCAAGAATAAAATATTTACGACATGAAAACAATATTAATTTCGAACCGTGAATATAGAATATAAAAAGTTACGATCAGCGACAAACATTTTGGGAGATGTTTGCTATGTTCAATTTTGTTATTCTACTTTTTGCTGCACAAATAAATCGCAAAATCGAAAGTGACATGGCCGGAAGTCAGCGGGCGCCATGATTAAGTTACTGCGGCATGTTTACTCGCCAAACAGTGAAGCATCTGTGTCAAATGGTGTCAAGATACCGGGTTTTTGTAAGCCAAATATCTCAACGAAAATTTCCCCGCCGAATTTCCAATTTGGTAATCGTGGCCGCACTTCAAAACTTTTTCTTTAGTTCATGCCGTGTAAAGTGAAAAATATGTATAGCTTTCGTGCCTGACAAAAATATGTCCTGCTCCGAAGCAGCACAACGGCACCTTTGAAGTATGGTAAGGCTTGACAAAATTTGGTGGGAAAAAAATCACAGTGCGCAATTGTATCGCGGAAACGATGACAAGTTTTTTCGCAAAATAAACAAAAAGTTGCCCAGTGCGTACGGGCCCTAAGTTTCTTTTTCTGTTAATTTTATAAACTTTGACAAATAAAATGAGCGAAGTCAAAACAAAGATCACAATCGCCCAACTCCTGAGGTTGACCATTTGTTTCTGCAAAGTCAAAATTTACGATGTTATGTACGACGTTATTTATCACCAGGTATTTCCATCATTATGGAAATAGCAGCTACTTTACTATTCATCGGCGTCACAATTTTTCACTGATTTTGGGGCTCATTTTGTTGAAACTCAAGCACGCTTCCAACAGACCTGTTTATTTTCGTGAACCCTTCCTGCTTACAGAGCAATACTAAAAAAATTTTCCCATATCACATTTCAACCTTAAGCTCGAATTTTCAATACACAACATGATATTATAATTCACAAAGGCAGAAAATACCACAGAATCCTTTTCCAGTGAACAATTTTTTTTAAAACAAACAACATATTTGCTCTTACAGGCGAAAACCTCTTCCTATTTCATTGCGTGCGTGAACACACGAAACTCAGTTGTGTCAAATTACCCTGTACTTCAGGTTCAAACCCTTTCCTGAAGAACCTTTTCCTTGAATAATGATGCACAAAAGACTCAACAAGCTTTCTTTCAAATAATTCTCGACTGTCACATTTCCAATTATTTTTTTAAATCTGACTTTGCTGAACCCATAAGTTACCAGATAATTTTCCATTTGGTTTCAGTGTTTCAGTGTTACTCGTGATAAAAGATTGGAAATACACCTCACTTTGATTTCGGCTCGTTTGGCGAAAGATTGTTGTCAAAGTCCATTACTCGTCGCTTTTACGATTCCAGGTATTTCTTTTCAAAGCCTGCCTAGTTTATCCAACTGACTTTCCATTATTGAGCTCCATAAGGGTACATTT
The DNA here is from genome assembly GCF_036669935.1 of Montipora foliosa. Taxonomy (NCBI): domain Eukaryota; kingdom Metazoa; phylum Cnidaria; class Anthozoa; order Scleractinia; family Acroporidae; genus Montipora; species Montipora foliosa. The sequence continues at coordinate 44,158,067 of NC_090872.1, forward strand.
TGTTTAAAGATCCACTAAAACGCCATTTGCGTTACATGACTTTCGACGCCATTGCAGGTTAAGTTTACTGCTGTGTCCAGCCAGAGAAATCTACGCATTTCCACTACCCTCTCTATCCTAAGAAAATATGAGCAGAAAGCTCTATGAACAAAGACACCACTTAGCAGGGGAGTGACAAGCAAGACTTTTAACAAATGCCACCCCTTTTCCGACTGGGATTGCCATACGGCAACCCAGTAATAATTCTAGAATAATCGTAATTAAAAACGACAAATTAAAACCGACGTCTAAAACGAAGCTGAGTTTAATGTATTTGTGTCAACTCTAATTCCAATTGAATTCAACACGGCAAAAACTCGACGTTTGAAATGGGCCTTATTACATGAAGCAAACGAGAGTGATTGCCTAGAAAATTGTTATGGCCAATGGTTGCAATGCACACTTGAAGTACTTGAAAATATGAAGTCCCTGTCTGCATTTTCGTAGATGCTGTGCTTGACTTGTTAACTAAGGGCTGCAGCAAATACAGGAACATGATGATTGTTGGTCCTGCTAATTGCGGGAACACATCCATTTTCAATCCACTGACTAGTATCTTTCCATTCTCGTCACCAGAGCCTCGGATCGACCCAAGGCTCTGGGAAACTTATAGCCAAAAATTGGCTATTTGAATCTTACAGCGCCTGCTCACTCCTCGTGCTAACATGAATGCACCAATTACAGACGATTTTGATTATTCTTCACGAAAACTAATAAGAAGACACTTTGTTTCAGGGTTCCCCAGAGCTCTTCTCCCCCTCCGTGAAGAGAAGAGCTCTGGGGTCGAGATTGGTATCTTTCAAATTGGTATCTTTTTGTAACCCAGCATCTGGAAGTTTTGCATGGGTTGGTGTTAATAAGACCGCATGTATATTTTTGAATGACTTTCGGTGGTCACCAATTATTATTCCTTGGCACGATCTTTAATTAATGCTTGTGGGGCATGTCGTTCAGACACGCCAATCTTTTGCACTGGTAAAAGCCCCTTACTGTTTGTGAAAAACGGAGTAATTGATGATCGTGAAAGTGACATGATGGCCTGGAGGTGGAAAGTATTCTACTTTAATTGTCAAATCCCAAGGGAGCAACACAAGGAACTTCCTTCCTGTCCCAAGTGTTTCAGCGACCTTAATTTACATGTATGAAATCTTTCAGCAATCATGACACAGTTAATAAGGACTTAAAGATAGTTGACTATGATCGACTACAACGGTTGGATGAGTGTCACACAACATTGGACACCCATGAGAGGTCACTGTTGGACCTCTTAGATGGTGCGTTTTCCCACGGTTTCTTGTTGTGATGGAGACGGTTGAACAAGGTAAGATTAGTTGTCAATGATGTGCCAGTTTTTTCTTTATTGTTCCCCGATTTTTTTACGGAATTATTTTTGCACATTCTTGAGCATGGGTTTTTCTTCACCCTGAGGAAGACCGGTGTATCTGGTTGAAATATAGGTGAAGGATACAAAACGTATTGTTTTACGTTGTTTTACGTATTTGCATTGCTTTCTTAAATTATCTACTATGGAGAGGTTATCCGACATTGGATGTGTGTGATATATTATATATATATATATATCTATATATATATATATATTAAATAACTTATGAAGACTTCTTTAATATTATACAGGGACTCCCATCACCGTATTTTTCAATATATATATATATATATATATATATATATGGCTGAAGTTTTGAAAACAAAGTCAAACTTGGCAGTAAAATCCAAAGTGCAACTGCTGCCTTTGGCTGCCTTTGGCATACATGTATATAGGCAAGAGAAAGAATTGCCCAATGTTAAAACAAGTTGTTGCATTTATGTGAGATATATAGCTGGAGTTTTGAAAACAAGGTCAAACTTGGCTGCAAAATCCAAAGTTGCACTGACTGTGAGCTTTAAATTCCTAGGGGGGACTGCGTCATGGCTTGTCGCATGCAAGTCTAACAAGTATGAGGTGTTAGTCCATATCCAAAACAATTCAATAGACCTTTTTATGGGAGGGTGAGGGAAGTAAATGATGACCTATAGGGTCTGAAAAAAAGTTAAAGATATCCAATGTTAAAACAAGTTGTTGCATTTATGTGAGATATACAGCTGGAGGTTATGCCTAACTAAGAGGTTTTTTTTTTATTGAAAGTAGTTGTTACCTATCATTATTTTTCTTTGCAGGGCTTGATATAGGAAGATCATTGGATACAACATAGGAAAATGCTAATTGATTTTATTGGGTCTTTGATGAGATTGTCGCTTGATTTTCTTCTGGTTAGCTGTTAATTGAGTTTTAAAACTTCCGTGAACATGTTAGAGCCCTACTCAAGGTTCACGGTGGAATAGAATCTCCGAAGCTTGACTATATTATTGTCACATAATTTGAGCATTAAAACAGCAACATGATGTTTTCTTTGAATAAAGTTTTCAATCGTAATGATATTTTCGTGTTGGTTTCCTTGTTTGTTTGTTTTTTTGCTTTTTTGCCTTGAGCACGCGATCTCCGTCAATACACCTGAGAACAAAGGTTCAATTTCTGCTTCTCACGAAATTAAATAAGGGTTGTGTTCTATTTACTCTTTGGCCTTGCATTGTTGAATGTTGAATCAACAAGTATTTGTGACAATCATTAAAGAAAACGACCGAGAAAAGTAATATATGGTCATATATATAGCTTTAGGCAAGCTTACAAGGAGAGCTCCCAGGTTGTTTATTCTTACTTCCCTTACTGAAAAAAGAATTGAAGGAATACAACAATTTTCATTCTTTTTTGTTTTTTTTTTTTGTTTAGCCTTGATTAAAAGTGATCAGATAAAGAAAACCAAACAAAACAATCTAAAACGAATTAAAATAAGAAGAGGTGGAAAATTAATAAATCTCCCCTAACATACACCCTGCGAGCATTTAGTTTCTCGTACGCTTCCCGAGAGAAAGCACTGCGAGCAACCCTTTGTTTCTTTTGGTGAGCCGCCATCCGGTGCCAAGGAGAAATAAATTAAAATTTGTAAGTCCCGAGATAAAATAAAAACAATGCTTATGCAAAATGTTGGGGGACAAACAAAAAATATCTCTTGGAAGGCGTACGAAAAACCGAACTTCTCGCAGGCCAGGGTACCTCACATAAGATGTTAACCTGATTACTTAACAATATTATTCCATGGGCGCGCATTGGATACGATATTTGGAAGTACGAAATACGAGGGAAAAAAGGGAGAAAAACCTAGCGAAATCGAAAAAAAAATTGATGAAGGTGCGATGTTGTGAAATACCTTGGTGGTCAGACAGAAGCAGGCTCATCACAAAAACATTCCTTACCTTTTCGTGTACTTCTAAACGTCGGAATTAATCCAAAGTTTCCAGTTCGTGCTCCGGCGAAAGAAGAAATAGCTTTGCAACGCACAGCGCAATCATTTGCCATATAGGGTCAAACTAAGGTATATGAGCTGATAACCTAGATTGAGTGAACCAATCAGAGCATGAGAAATTCATTAACCAAGGTTGAGAATTTAATTTAAAAAGTTAACCTGGCTTGAACCTGTGATCGAATTGAAAACCAGTACCTAGTCAGCAGTCAAAAAAAAATACAGCTGACTTCAATGACCTCTAAAATTGGTCACGTGATGCTGGTCAGCGGATACCTTCTTTTGACAGGTGTCAATTGACATAACATGGATGTCCAATATCAAAGATTAACGCTGTAAACGGTCCTTAAGGGTATTTATTATTATTATTATTATTATTATTATTATTATTATTATTATTATTATTATTAGCAGTAGTAGTAGTAGTAGTTGTATTATTACAAGGACAATTGCCGGAACACTCCCGTCCCTAAAGGCTTTCTTGCCTACACACCTCCACCCCGACAGTCCGTATGGGCAGGCGAAGGTTGACGTCATAACCAACATCTTTCGCATCCATAGATTTCCCAGAAAATCTTACCCATGGTGCTCTGCTAACATTATGCAATAGACCATTTTCGAATTTTCACGGCTGGACTGGATCTAGCATGGAGTGGAGGCTAATGCAGGCAAAACTTTTCGGGTTAAATAACAGCTGCTCTGATCTACCGACTGAGCTACAAGGTCAGACTGGAGCAAGCCGTGGGAACTAAACTCAAGATCTTAAAGTCGTGGCAATGAACATGTACAAGTACAAGGAAGGGTTACCTTTTTGCAAATGTTGGCCGCGTAGCACTTATATTTCAACAGACTTAACTGATTAGAGTGTTATTTGAAGTGCTAGTTTTCTACCCCATATGAACCATGAGAGCGTCCAAACATTGCTTACAAGTGCATTCGTTGAAGATAATGGGGGATAATGATGACAAGAAAACTCGCCAATGATGTCTGCTGTAGGCTTGAATAGAGAAGTGGTGTGTGATTGTATTCCAGAATCTCAGTGAACACAGAATTCCAAACGCTTCCAGCCTTTTTTCGTTTTTTTTTTAGAGAGTTTTACAAAATATGTGGGGCAGCGAGGCATGTATTAAGAAGGAAACGACGCTCACAGTTGTGAATCGCTCCCCTCGCTCATGAATTCATGAGTAACGTTGTTCTATGTCCGTCATTCACGTACATTTGAGTTGTAAGTTAACGAACTTATATCTTTCGTAGCATTCCGATAGCATCTTGTAACATACAAGATACATAGGGAGCTTAAAATATGGAATTGTTGTCCTAAACACCGTGAGACCCCTTAACGGGACGAGAATCATCTCCATTAGTTTTAAGGCCAGCCCCTGCCATGGCTATGAACTAACTAAAGTGACCGGATCTTTGTCCCATGATCGCTTAAAGCTAAGGGTTCGCGTCCCGATCAAGCTTGAAGCTCTTCGGGATTATTAAAATTGTTTTAGTTTTTATGTCCGAAGCGATGTTCCTATTCTATAATAAGGACTCAACAAAACCGATTTTCAGAATTAGGGTGCCGATTTTAGAGATTGTGACAGAGCAATTTTTTTTTTTTTGGCATCTCGAACATCATAAATAAAGTTGCATTTCGGTAGCGAAGATTAAGAACCCTTAATTGATTTTGCGCGATCATTGATAAAATATAAATATCTTTCTCTTTTTTACTTTATCGACGTTCGCGTGAAATCATTTAACAATAAAGTATCGCGTTTACAAACAAACATCACTCTAAACTTGTGTTTTGTCAAAAATAAAAGTTTATTTCCTGCCTGTTGGCGATCGTGCATCAATTAACTTCTGAGAAGAAAGAGAAGAGTTATAGAATAAGATAATTTTTATACTTTTATGGCAAGCGCGCAACAGCCTGCCGTTTGCCATTTTAAGTAAACGCAATGTTAAATCGCTCTTACATCAGATATGGCATAACGCAATCATAGCTTCTCCGTTACTTATTGCGTACCTTTTGAACCGTACTCGTAACACAAAATTAGACCTTTGATGCAAGAACTGTTACGTCGTATTTAACGGAGGCAAATCTAATCTCGCTTTCTCTGAGGTGCGCGCTCTTGAAAGATTTTAGATCCTGCAATTCGTCATCCTGACTCAAAGTGCGTTTTCTTAAAGCCATCAGATGGCCCATTCTATTCATAGTTTTGTCGCACACTTGGCACGTGTCAAGCCTTGCTTTTCTAAAACTAAGCACGTCTTTTAAATTGCTATTAAATACATTTCGAAACGCTTCAAAACTAATGACAGGTCCCTTATTTCTCTTTCTTAAACTGGTTGTTTGCAAACGGGGGTGCACGCGGACAAATTCAGACCACATTTGACGCATCGAAATGTTTGAGTTGAAGTATTTTTTGCACCGTGTTCGTGACTTTCGATAGTGTGATTCTGTTGCCTTGTAGGAAAGTATGAAGTCTATGAACGCATTCCTTGCTGCAGGTAAAAGTTTCCGAGGCGTCTTTTGTCCCCTTTTGTCAGGTTTTACTGATGGTCCCCTTAGGTCGATTTTATTCAGCAGGACTTCTATTTTGCTTTTAGAAATGCCATAAACCTTTCTGAAAGCTGTTTGCACACCTTTCCAAGTTTGGGTACGTGATACCTTATTTTCCGCACCCCACGAAATGTCAATGTAACCTCCATGAGTTTTGAGAATAAATAATTTTGTTCGTTATATGGTTTTCTGTGAACCATGTTCCTTTGCTCTCGAATAATAATTTTAGTTCTGTTTATGCCTTCCTTTAAAAGGCAACCACGGTCGCAGCATGTAAAATTAATCTGATCCAAGGCCTTAAATGGTGCATTCTTACGCCATGTGGGTTTTTTTCTCTTTGGCACGTAAATCCTCATCAACCTGCTGTTTTTCAAGGTCTTTCTCCCTTTTTCCACTGAGCTTGCTACTGGATATCCTAGTTTGAAATAATGCCATGGTCTAGTCACATCAAATGTGTATACCAATTCATTTAGGTCAATCTCATCTGGACCACTGCTCTCTGCAGGCAAACGATGCGGAGAATCATCATTACTCCTCTGAGTCATTTCTTAAACCTCTTTGTGCTTTTTTTTCTTTTAAAGGGTTTTTCTTCTGTACAGAATAGTCTAGCTCTGAATTCTGTTATATTAATGACGCATGAAGCTGTTGACACCCACACTTAAGTTCAAGTGTTCTAGTAACGCCAAGACTCGACGAGGCTAATTGATCACAACAAATGTCATTAATTTCGATGATAAATTCTGTTCCGTTAGACTCAAATACAAAAAGGGACAAATATTGATTGTGATAGCATGGAACTGCTTGACAGCTCTTTCTTTCTCGTACGTATGGGGTGAGGAAATGACCTGTTGTGATTTCACGCAAAGGGCAACAGTAATACAAGTGACGCCTGTTGCAATCGAAACGTAGATAAAAACGCGTGATTGCGGGATTTTCGGAAAATTCTGGTTAAAAAGTAATATACAAAATTACCTTGAATTGCCTGCGTCATTTCAGTAACATCTAGATTTTCTTTGTTTGTTTTCTTTTACTACAAAATGCCCATTGCCCGCTCCAAATTGCCATTAAAAAATAAGTTCACTTACCCACAATAACCTCTGTGAACCCGACATTTGAGACAAACAAGCCTTAGACGCATTATGTTACCAAAGGTTCTTACACTACTGTAGTGTAGGTCACGTGATGGACATACGGGATATTAGGAGAGCGGGAGAATGTTATTAGGAAGGTCTTGAGCTTAAAGGAGTCTTAAATGCGGTTGTGAGTTCTCGTTAAGCACAGAATACAACATTGGCGACGAGAACAGGATTGTCCTTAGTGTGAGAACGGAATGGCGACACCAAGTTACGAGTTTGGAGGACTTTTGCCCTTCGATTGCAAAGGTGCTATTACATTGGTAGCGCCTCGTTGGAAAAAATGGAAAAAAGCGTACGAGTATTATATCCTCGCAAAAGGAATTACAAACAGTAACCAAAAAAAAGGTTTGCTTTTACATTCTGCCGGAATCGAAGTACAGGAATTGTTCGAAACCTTGCAAGATCCAGGAGCGGCAGAAGGAGAAAATGATCGCGCTGACGAATATCAGATAGCATTGCGAACTCTTGACGCCCATTTCAGCACGCAATTAAATGAGCCCTACGAAAGGCACATTTTCCGAAGCCTCAAACAAGAAGAAGGAGAAACGGTGGATCAGTTTATTACTCGATTACGAAAGCAAGCAGAAGACTGCAATTGGGAAAATGCTGATGAGCCGATTCGTGATCAAGTCATTGATAAGTCTCGATCGTCAGAATTACGGCGAAAACTGTTGATAAAGGGAACCGATTTAACACTAGCGAAACTCCAAGAAATTGCTCGTTCATTTGAGGCCGTAGATATTCAGTTGAAAGCGATGTGTGGCGAGGAACAACAAGTAAATCGCATCTATCATAAGGAAACCGCTGACCAATACAAGAGTCGTGGAGGGAAAGGCAGGTGTTACCGGTGTGACAGAGAAGGTCATTTCAGTCATGATAGATGTGGCCCAGCGAGAAACGCGGAGTGTCAGAAGTGCCATAAAATAGGGCATTTTGCCGCAGTTTGTCAAACCAAAAATGTATCAAGCTAGGAAAACTTCTCATCCCAGGGTGTGCGAAAAAAGGGGAAGTTTGGTGTGAACTCAATTTGCGAAAGCACGTCCGGAGCTAACAGCGACAACGATGAGTATGCATTCACTGTAGACAGTGGAAACATAGGTGGGATGGTAACTGTTCAACTTGGAGGTGTATCCGTGGAAGTGCTTATCGATTCTGGTGCGAGCACTAATGTAATTGATAAAAGGACATGGGAAGAGCTGAAATCCCAGAAAATCAAATGTAAATCCCAGAAATGGGATCGGAAGTTGTAAGCTTATGGATGTTGTGAGCCTCTGAAAGTTATCGGTTGTTTTGAGACAACAGTAGTCCTGTGCAAAAGTGCCTGTGAAGCTGAATTTGTAGTGATTGATGGGAAAGGACAGCCTTTGTTGGGCCGAAAGACAGCAACTGAGCTCGGGGTTCTCCGAATAGGAACTCCCATAAACATGATAAGCAGTGACATTGTGGAAGAATTTAAAAAATGTTTTCAAGGTGTGGGGAAGCTAAAAGGGTACCAATTAAAGTTGCACGTTGCCACTCCTGTGGTACAGCCCCTGCGCAGGCCACCATTCAGTCTAAGAGACAAGATTGAGAAGAAACTGGATCAGCTGGAAAGCATGGATATCATTGAGAAAGTTAACACCCCGTCTTCATGGGTCAGTCCTGTCGTGGTTGCTCCAAAACCCAACGGGGAGGTGAGACTTTGCGTGGATATGAGGCAAGCGAACTGTGCAGTTGAGCGTGAAAGGTACCCTATCCCTACCATCGACGAAGTGCTTCAAGACATGAACCGCAGTAAAGTGTTCAGCAAGTTGGACTTAAGGTGGGGGTACCACCAAATTGCATTGTCAGAAGAGTCTCGTGAAATTACAACATTCATTACACACAAAGGCCTGTATAGGTATAAGAGACTAATGTTTGGAATATCATCAGCCCCAAAAAAGTATCAACAGGTCATCCAGCAGACGTTGCAAGACATTGAGGGAGTACATAACATCTCGGATGACATCATAGTGCACGGTGCGACTCAGGAACAACATGACGAGCGACTGCGAAAAGTGATGATGCGCCTACGTGAACGGGGCCTTACCCTTAACTTGGAGAAGTGCCAATTTTCCATGAACAAATTGACATTCATGGGCCATGTGCTTTCCAGCCGTGGGGTAGGAGTGGCGGCAGACAAGGTGAAAGTGGTGGTAGATGCAAGAGAACCCGAATCTGTTTCTGAAGTCAGGTCATTCCTCGGTCTGGTGAATTACAGTGGAAGATTTATTCCAGATCTCGCAACTCTATCAGAACCGCTTCGAAGGTTGATGAAAAAGGGTGCTGAGTTTAAATGGGGACCCTCCCAAGCTGCAGCCTTTCAGAAGATGAAAGAAGAGTTATCCCGAGCTGAAGTTCTCGGATACTATGACAAAGAAGCTGTGACACATGTTATTACTGATGCAAGCCGAGTGGGGTTGGGTGCTGTGCTTGCCCAGAAACAAGGAGGTGAATTCAGAGTGATTATGTATGCTAGTCACAGCCTTACTGGCGTTGAATGCAGATACAGCCAAACTGAGCGAGAGGCGCTAGCCATCGTATGGGCATGCGAGCGCTTTCATACTTATTTATATGGAACCAAGTTTATCCTTATAACAGATCACAAGCCGTTGGAAGTTCTGTATTCCAAGAAGTCAAATCCCCCAGCGCGCATTGAACGTTGGGTATTGCGCATGCAAGAATTTGATTACACAGTCAAATACAAGCCAGGCAGTGAAAACATAGCAGATGCCTTATCCAGATTGATTTGTCGGGACCACCAGCAAGGGCGGAGGATAGAGAACGTTGCGGAGGAGTATGTGCGATTCGTAGCCCAGACAGCGACTCCAAAAGCCATGACGACACGGGAGGTGGAAGAGAATTCACATCACGATAAGGAGCTCTCCGATGTCAGACAGTGCATCCGTGTTGGTGACTGGAACAACAAAGAAACAGTTCAATATTTTCCAGTAAGAGGAGAACTATGTACCAAGGGCAAAGTAGTTCTGCGGGGGACCCGCATCGTTATCCCCCGTAGTTTAAGACGGCGGGTACTGTCTATTGCACACGAGGGTCACATGGGGATAGTTGCCACGAAATTAAGGCTGCGAACAAAAGTTTGGTGGCCTGAGATAGACAAAGATGCAGAACGCTATGCACGGTCCTGCCATGGATGTCAATTAGTCGGACAACCTACGTCACCAGAGCCTTTGATGCCCACTGAACTACCGCAAGGCAAATGGCAGGACTTGTCTTTAGACCTTTTGGGGCCGATGCCACATGGGGAGTACCTGTTGGTCGTTGTTGACTATTACACCAGATACTGACCGCTGACCGACATGGAGATCAGACGTCGAATCAATCGCTCTAAGTTTTTTCAAACATTTTTACTCTTATCATCGCTGATCTTTGAGATAAATGTTTCTCAGCCCTTTGGCTATGTTCAGATAAGCTGTGGTTTTGGATTACGCCGTATTTCCGGCTATCGTGTGCGAGATCACAAGCCTTCTTCTTCTATCGAAATGCTGAATCGTGCGAGCGGCCATATTGGAATTTGCCTTCAAAGAAAGTTCTTCAAGTCACGGCTTGCATACTCTGCCAACTGTACAGCTTCTTTTAACCCGTACGCTCTAGTGTTGTCCCGAAGTGGTGATGTCCATCCTCTGCCAGGCCCGACTAAGGTAATAAACTCCTCAAAAATTGGATTGCCAAAGAAACTGAAGTCCAACATGAAGGTTGCTCATCTCAACGTCAGATCTTTAAAATCGAGGGAGCATTTTCAACTTGTTGAAGATACCATCATTCAAAATGGATTTGATATCTTTACCATTTCTGAAACATGGCTTGATACATCCGTCACCGACCAAAGTATTGAGATCTCTGGCTATCAAGTCTTCAGGCAAGACCGTGGGCTTCTCAAATCTGGTGGGGGGTTGTGCACTTATGTTAAAGCCAGCTTAAAGGCGTCTGTACTGAATGAATTATCTTCTGTGTCTACCGATGGTTTCCAACAACTTTGGCTGAAAGTACAATGTAGAGCTCATAAATCTCTTTTGGTTTGTAATGTTTACCGTCCACCAAATGTATCAGCTATAACCAGCTTTGACTACCTAGCTAGAAGTTTTGTGGGTTCTATGTTAATGAACTTCGCTATTGTCATACTTGGCGACCTCAACTGCAATCTTCTGCACTCCTGCCCTGAGGCAAACCAACTTCTAGATTTTATTACTACCTTTAATTTGACACAGCTGGTTACAAAACCAACAAGAATTACGGATGCATCCTCGTCTCTCATTGATGTGATCATGATTACAGACAATTCCATCGTCAGTTCTAGCGACGTACTTACCTGTTCTATCAGTGATCATAATCTGGTTTATGTGATATTAACACTAAGGACACCCAGAGTCAAGCCTTCTTATGTTACTACAAGGAGCTTCGCCAATTATGATGCAGAACAGTTTTGTAAGGACTTAGCACTAGTTCCATTTCATGTCATGTCTGTCTTTGATGATTTTGAAGACCAAGTGGATACGTTTAATATCCTGTTTGCCGACATTTTGGAAGCTCATGCACCAATAAGAAGGATTAAAGGATAAAATTACTGCCCGTGTCCTTAAGGACAGTTTGCCGGCCATATTATCAGTTATTACAAGCATTATGAATAATTCATTTAGTACCTCTACATTTCCGAAGGCATGGAAAATGGCCGAGGTTGTTCCCGTGTTAAAGTCGGGCTGTTTCGAAGATCCATGTAACAACCGACCTATTTCATTACTGCCTATATTATCCAAGGTGTCTGAGAAGCTAGCTCACCGTCAGTTTGTTGACTACATAACCACCAATAAGAAGTTGTCTGAGCACCAGAGTGGCAATCGTAAATTTCATTCTACAGAAACTGCTCTTTTACATGTAACAGATGATTTTCTTATGTCTATCGATAAGAGTGAAGTCTCTGCTGTTGTTCTGTTAGATATGTCTAAGGCATTTGACAGTGTCCGACACGATATTCTCCTTCAGAAACTACAACAAATAGGTATTACGTCATCTAGCCTGGAGTGGTTTCACAGTTACCTGTCTGGTCGTAGCCAAAGAGTACGGATTGTGGATGCTGTTTCAGCCTCTCTTCCCCTAAAATATGGAGTTCCACAAGGTTCTATATTGGGACCTGTACTATTTACCATCTATGTAAACGATCTCCTGGCTGTTCCAGGCCATTGTAAGTCTGTGTGTTACGTTGATGACAGTAAACTTTACCTTTCTTTCCGCTCAACTGACATAAGCTATGCATTCCGCTGTTTGAATGAAGACCTAAGAGAAATTTGTAGATGGTGCTGCCAAAATTTCTTACTAATTAATCCGGAGAAAACCAAAGTCTTACTCGTGGGAGTGCCTCAATTACTGCGTAAATTGCCTCCAGTGTCGATCTCACTTTTAGGGAAGGAAATAACACCAGTTTCTGTGGCTAAGGACCTCGGTGTTCTCATCGACCAGTCCTTAACTTACAACGATCATGTTGCTAAAACTACCTCTAATTGTCTATTTAAGTTAAAACAGATCAGTAGAATGAAACACCTTCTGGACAGAAATTCTCTTTTATTAGTGATGAACGCTTTTGTTTTTAGTAAACTCTTTTATTGCTCAACTGTATGGGCTAACACATCTCAAAGTAATGTGAAGAAACTCCAATTAGTACAGAATTTTGCTGCGCGTATCGTGTTAGGTCTCAGGAAATATGACCACATCTCAGACGGCATAAGATCCCTCAACTGGCTCACTGTTAAGGACAGACTCCTTCTCAACGATGCTGTAATGGCATATAAATGTCTTAATAATTTAGTCCCGAAATATCTGGCTAATATATTTGTATCTCGCTCTCAAATTCATACTAGGGCTACGCGATCATGTAATCTTTTACACATCCCTTTATGTCGTCTGTCATATGGACAACGTTCGTTTACATATCGTGGATGTAAACTTTGGAACAGTATTTGTAATAATTTGAAAGCTGCGGACAGTGTAAAATGCTTCAGGCGCCGTTTAGCGCAGAAGCTATTAAGTGGAGGACATTTGTGTTCAGTTAACTTGTAAATTATATTCAGAGGTCTTTTGTAACTGATTCTAGCTTTTAAATGTAACGTTTATTATATTATTCCTTTTTCTCTTTTCAATTTATATACAATTTTACAATAAATTTATAGTTACAATAAACGTATGTATGTATGTATACTATGAAGTAGAAATCTTGACATCAATCGTCGCGTCCCAGATCATCTTGCGTCTTGAGAGCATATTTGCTGTCCATGGTCTACCTGTGAGCATAACGAGTGATAACGGACCGCAGTTCTGATCCGAAGAATTTGAGAAGTACCTTGTGGATAATGGCATTCTACACCGTAAGGTTACTCCATTATGGGCCCAAGCCAATGGCGAGGTAGAGCGACAAAACCGGAGTTTGCTCAAAAGTATGAGGATTGCACAAGCGGAAGGTAAAGATTGGAGGATAGAGCTCGTTCACTACCTCGCAACCTATAGAACAACGCCACACAGTGTTACCGGAGTCTGCCCGGCAGAGTCATTGTTTGGGCGAAGAATACGCACAAAGCTGCCAGAGTTATGCGAGAGAGCAGTAAATGATGAGGAACTACGAGACCGTGACTGGGAAAAGAAGACTAAGGCGAAGATTTATGCAGACACAAGTAGAGGCGCTCAACCTTGCGATCTCCAAGTGGGAGACCAGGTGCTTCTAAAGCAGAAAAAGTCGAACAAGCTGTCAACCAATTTTCAGCCTGAGCCTTATGAAATCGTAGAGAGAAAGGGTAATAGTGTGGTGATTCAGTCCCCGCAAAAGAGTCAGAAAGGTCAATACCATAGGAACGTGACAGAAGTCAAGAAATTTAACACAAGAGAAGAGGAACCTGATAAAAGTAATGATCATGAAGAAGAGCCACCGGTGGATCATCATGACATGGAAGGAAGACAGCAACGAAACAGACACCCTCCGGATCGCTACGGGGAATGGGATCAACAGTGAACAGTGATTATTATCTGCTCTTTAAGATTGAACAACGTTGTTGTTACAAGGAAAAAAAAAGTAGTATAAATGTCTTGAACCTCAAGGACAATGTTTCTTTTGGTTGAGACTGATTGCGACTTATTGATTCAAACTCAGCGTTTGGATTGTGTTTGACCACTAAGGAATATGCTTTATATTCTGTAAAGAAAAGGAGGGATGTAGTGTAGGTCACGTGATGGACATACGGGATATTAGGAGAGCGGGAGAATGTTATTAGGAAGGTCTTGAGCTTAAAGGAGTCTTAAATGCGGTTGTGAGTTATCGTTAAGCACAGAATACAACAACTACAAATGGATTACCATAAGGTTTGTCCAATGCCAAAAATAGTAATAATGCAACATATTGCGAGCTGGAGCCCTACCTTTGCCCGGCTTCAATTTTTCAACGCCCTCATCCTTTCTTTCATCACACTGAATCAAAAAATGTTTTATATTTAAGTACTTTGTCTATGCATGAACGGGTCATCTCAAGATAATTCTATTAACAGTTGTTTGTACTTGTTATACTTAGGTGTTGCCGACATCAAAGGTTTCTTCGCAAGACTCTCATTATGCCAGAAAACTAAAAACCAACCTTTTTGGAATCTACTGTGCAAACGAAGACATTATACACTGTTTTTTTAACGACGAAACCATTGCGGGAAGTGGTCCGAACGAGGTAGTATCCTTGCTGAGCTACCTATTAAAAATACTTCATGAAAAATATGGACCATTTCATCACCTTATCCTTTGGTCAGATAATTCTCCATCACAGTTTAAAGAGTGCTATCTATTCTTGTCTGGAATACCTCATAAAAGAAGAAGTGTTTTTGCGAATTGACCTTAAATTTTTGTTGGAGGGACATTCTTACTCCATTTGTGACAGGCGATTTGGCTGCATTCAAAAGTATTTTGACTGTCATGAAACAATTGAAACTCCTCAAGATTGGGAATTAATTTTGAGAGATCTGAGTAACGTTAAAAGCTACTGGATAACGCCGGATTGCATCATGGACTATAAATCTTTTTTAAGGAGGGAGTACATTTCCAGAAGTGAAGACGTGGAAAACGCTAAACTCGATGTGAGAAAGATAGCCTTTTTGAATTTTGGGTATGGAGAAATGGAAGATGAAGAAGGAAACTTGCGTCTATGCAAGCACACTGAAACAACCTTCGTAAGATTCACGCTGAACACAAGGGAAAAACCAAGAATTGTCTCGTTCGTCAAGAAAAAGCAAGCTGGTGATTTAAATCCTGATCACTTAGTTCCAGTAACACAAGAAAGAAAAGCTATTTGAAGCTTGCTGAAAAATATTTGTCTCAGCGGGCAATAACATTCTACGCCTCATTAATAGGTATCTCTCGAGATAACGATGATGGCAAAAGGTAAAAGTGCAAAAAAAGTATTTGTTTTTGCAGTCATTCATATATTTCATAATAGCAAGGTAATGGAAGAAATTTTTCTGAGGTGCCAAGAACGAGTACTTGTGCGAGTACGAGTATAGGAAACTTGACCCTTTATAAACAATTCTTTTGTTATTTAAATTTTGCCAGCCACATAACAAAAGAATCCTTTGTTTCGGCAGCCAATAGATCTTTGGTTGGCACATTAATGACAATAGGTGACGTAACAGTGAATATCGCTATTGTCTTAAACAGAACTAAGCGAGAGTTAACTTTAGCTAAAGAAAGTTAACAAGGGCATAGAGCTGAAAGTCAGTAAATCGCCTCTGAGTCTTCCATTTATTACGTAAATTGGAGAATGATTGTGACTATCTAATGGTGACTTCTTTCTTAGATGATCTGGATTGAGGAGAAAGTGACCTCATTTACTCAGTAGCTTAAAAATGAAGTGTGAATACGGCACAATTATGCATCACGAGAGTTTTTTACTAATTAAGACGCTCTCACACGCGGCATTTTTAAGTTAGTGAGTAAATGACGTCACTTTCCCTTGGATCCAGCTCAAAATAAATAGTTTTTCTCTTTAAATCATTTCATAAAATCTCGCATTTCGAGTATTCAGCATAAGCACTTTCGAACTGCAAAGAAAAAGGATAAGTGGTTTTTGATCGTAGTAACACTTAAAGAATAATCATTCTCCCTTACTTGAAAAAAAAAAACAATTGCCGTAGTTTAACCCTTTCACTCCTGTGGGGTTCCCCATTGACGAGTAAAATCGTCTGGTGTTAGAGTAAAATCTATAAGTCTCAGTGGCCCTTACAGGACCCTTACAGGAGTGAAAGGGTTAACTTATGTGTGATAATTTCCTATCTATTGCCCGTTCACTGTTTACTGCATTCAGTACGAATTTGCAAGTGATCAGCACCAATATACCCTTCCACGGTTTTTGACCGCCATCTTGGCTACGGGGCAAACACAGCTAAATTTACAGTAACTGTATGAGATTTTGGTCGACTTTGAACGGCTGTAGTGCCGCTAAAAAGAGACAGATTTCCAACTTTTGCCACTACTTTAAATAGTTTTATTGATATCATCCATTCAACGGAAAAAGAGGACCACCTCTGGGGTGCTTACCATTTAGCCAAAAAATCCGAAAATTTCGGTTTGAGGTCAAATGGAGAGGCAATTTTCCGGAGAATCTTTTTGGAAATTGTGGACAACCTCCAGAGATAGTCCTCTTATTCTGTTTGGAACGGAGTTCACGAAATGCTGATACCATTTGTGAGACTCCTTCCGTTTCCAGGCCCTTTCTCACAAGATCGAGTAAAATATGCGGGATGGAATGCTGTGTATTAAATGGTAAGCGCCATTCTCATCCGGTTTGTCATTAAATTCGGAAAATTGCTTACCTTTATGCAACGATCATTCCATCCAGATTATTTGGCTAAATAGTAAGCACCCCTGGACGTTGTCCACAATTTCCGAAAAGATTCTGCGGAAAATTGCCTTTCCATTTGACCTCAAACCGAAATTTCCGGATTTTTTGGCTAAATGGTAAGCACCCTAGATACCGCGAGAATTAAAAGTCAGTTGTGTGAATATCGAAAAGAATGCGTAGTTAACTTATGAAAAATCTGAATGAGAAACGTTCTCCTTCGGCTTATACAGGGTAGACAAGGCAAAGGCAAATTATTTTTTTTGTCAATTTTCGAGTGAAGTCCAGTAACCTTGACGCAATGCACTTTTATTGCTGGATAATTCCTCTGAGGCGGGCGTGGCTTGGTAAATCTTCACTTATCAATTGCAAGAAAACCAGTTTTTAAAAACTCTAAATCCTCAATTGCTTTTGTGGATTTTCTTTTTAAAGTTATTTTTTTATAAAAAGGCGCTCCCTTGGCACGTTGCAATTTTACCATGAATGAAACACGCATTAGTAAAATAAAGAATGTGACTGAAAAATTCTCATAACAGCGTGTGAAATTCTAGAACAAAAAACGATAAAATTCTTTGAACGCTGCGAAAATGTTTTATGGGATATCGAAACTTTCCTTAATTCATTTAAAACGACAGTGTCTTTCTTTTGTGCCTTGATTTCTGTTTGCCAAACCACTGTATTTTTGCAGGTGCCAAGTGCTAACTGAATTTTGCGAATAACACGTTTTTTTGTCACGTAACACTGCGTGACAAGAGTGCGATGAATTACTTATCCGCCTGTACTCCATTTTGTTCGATGAGTTCTCCTGGGGCACATTGCTAATTCAATTGCCAAGAATGGGTGTTCGTGTTTGCCACGTTTTGTTTCAAGACATGATAACGGAAGGCGGGAGGCAAAATGGGCTGGAAAGTGCGCCTGGTTGAGCAAACATGAAAAAAATTGTCTCATCCCTTTGGGTTCGTTCGGCCATGACCGAAACGATCGTCCCTCTCCATTGTGTCATTAGGCCAATTTTACGAAAGAACAACGGTTCACCCGTAACTTTATGTCACTTAAGGATGACAAACGCTACGTCTGCGAGTTTTCATTTTTCCCTTAAGGTTTTATGACCTTTTATGTGATATTTATCCGGTTGGCACGAAAAGGGCGGGAAATCAACCAAATCTAAGACGAGAGAAGAGTTGAAATAGCAACAAAGATG
The DNA here is from genome assembly GCF_036669935.1 of Montipora foliosa. NCBI lineage: Eukaryota > Metazoa > Cnidaria > Anthozoa > Scleractinia > Acroporidae > Montipora > Montipora foliosa. Next base: position 44,176,239 of record NC_090872.1, read on the forward strand.
CTTGTCGTGTGTAGCCCTGAAGGTAAGAATTTCGCTATTTATTTAAACCAAGCTTACGATCTACGCAGATTTACAACATTTACTCTGTTTAAATTTAATATCTACCATTTTCTTCAATTGTACAGTCAGAATTTTTTGACCGCACTTCTGTATGCTGTACATGTACTGTAAGGCAGTGTTTACACGAATGCACTTTCATATCGACATAATTTCACGACTTGGAAGCTCCATCAAAATCGATGGGGTTCGGAAGTGTTTCCACGGAACTTTTTTCGCCAGAAAATCAGGTCGTGATGTTACCAGAGAGCGCTGCATTACCCGCTAAATTCACCATTTTGAATCGAACAATGCAAATTTTTGCGCCAAAGTAGTAACCGTATTCAAATCGATACGGTTTCGAACTTCACATGACAGACGAAACCTTCTCCTTTTGAAAAGTCTCCACTTTTGGCAGCGTTTTCAAATCGACCCGGTTTCAGTAACAGTCCCGATCTGTGTAGTGTAAACAGAAGGAGTAACCACATCAAAAACCGATGCGGCAACAAATCAAACCCCGTTCATGTAAACGCTGCCTAAGTAGTATGGAGCTTGAGAAATTGCGTTTTTC